>NC_040917.2:0-203229 GCF_004126475.2 Phyllostomus discolor | reverse complement strand
CCCCTCAGACTTAGCAGGGGACTCAGTGTCTCTGACCCCTGGGATGGGAACCAGGTCCCAGAGTTCTCCTGGACAGTGAGAACTGCTGACCCTTTTGTTGACTGTGGTAGTGGTCCCAAAGACAGGCCTGTGAATGCTCCGGTTCCTCCACACAGCACCTGTTCCCGGGGTGGGCCTGGACCTATCTGTGTCCTGCAACTGACTGAAACACCCCAGGCTCCCAGACACCCGCTCACTCCACCCCAGGAAAGCCCTGCACATGGTCCCTACCTGCCCCGTGAAGGTGTCTCACTCTGATCTTTGGAAAGTAGTGTGTCCTGTTCTAATTTAAATGCTCCCATTAGTCAGGAGCTTGACTATCTATCTCTCAGACACTAGGGAGCCATCTACACCTACTTGTCTTTGCCCTTACCGTGTTTCCTAAAGGTGTTCCTCGTGACCTCTTGGAACTCTGCAAGGTGGTCATTCCCAATGCCAGTTCCTAGTTGGCTTCACATTTGTAATGACTTTTACTAATTAATCCCTATCTCTTCATGTTGCTTATCATGGCCTCATGTAACAGACATTCTTATGTAGTCATTGATTGATTTTAGAGAAAGAGGGAGGGTGAGAGAGAGAGACAGACAGGCATTCATTTGTTGTTCCCATTATTTATGTGGTCATTGATTGATTCCTGTATGTGCTGTGAAGGGGGATCGAACCTGCAACCTCGGCATATTGTGGAGATACTCTCAGCAACTTAGCTATGCATCCAGGGCCATTTTACAAAAATTCTTGATTTCTATGTGGTAAAATTCTTCAGCTTTTCACCCTCAGGCTTGTGCCCTCAACAATTGAAGAACCCTGTCAGCATCTGTAGGAGTGTCTTGTGGCTCCTGTAGCAAAGTGCCACAAGTGTGGTGGCGTAAAACTGCAGGAACTCATTCTCTTCCATTTTGGATGGCAGCAGTGTGACACCAAGCTGTGAGGGCCGAGCTCCCTCCAAAGGCTTCAGAGAGCATCTGGAAGCTACAGACATCACTCCAATCTCTGCTTCTGTCTTCTGTGGCCTCCTGCCCCACATGTCTTTGTGTGTCATGTCCTCTTCTAAGGTCACCAGTCACTGGACTTGAGACCCATGCAAAATTTAGAAGGACCTCAAGACCCTTAACCTAATGTTATTTGCAAAGATCCTATTTCCAAGTGAGTCAACCAGACTGAGGCTGTCTCCTGCTCCCCAGCCTGGCTGGTCCAGTTTTTGTTGGCTTTGGGTGGCATCCAGAGGGAAATGGTCCTTCTGCAGGGCTTATGCCACGTACCCATAACAGAGGGTGAAGCAGCGGTCAGGGTTCAGTTGTCCCTCCAACATCCTGGCTTTCCCACTGGTGCACTGCCCAACCTGGCCCACTCACTGTGCACCAAGTTCCTGCAAATAGTCAAGCTGTTTCCGAGGCCCCCGTGTGTGGGTCTGGTAGTCTTTGCAGGGGCAACGTGCTTTTGCAATGATGTTTTGTGCAAATGCTATAGGAGCGAAGTCTCCCTGACCCTCCCATCATTTGCTCTTACTCTTCAGAATTGTCCAATCTATAAATGCATCTCAAAAGCAGACACAGTAAAACACACACACACACACACACACACACACACACACACTCACACACAAACAGCCCAGCTGGAATTTTTATTGGAGTACATAGCAATGTGTGGGGTCACAGAGCCCCAAATCGTATTGATGCTGTGGCCCATGCTACCACTCCCACCAGCCCCTGTGTACTGGTCGCATGCCAGCAGGCCCTGCTGCACTTTCACCATGGCATCTGCTGGTGCCACGGGGATGGGACAAGCCAGAGGAGCTGTGGGCTCCTGGGGAGAGAGATGCATGAGGGTCTTGCTGTGTGTGTGTGTGTGTGTGTGTGTTTTACTGTCTGTCTGCTTTTGAGATGCATTTATAGATTGGACAATTCTGAAGAGTAAGAGCAAATGATGGGAGGGTCAGGGAGACTCTCGCTCCTTATGTTAGCATTTGCACAAAACATCATTGCAAAAGCACGTTGCCCCTGCAAAGACTACCAGACCCACACACGGGGGCCTCGGAAACAGCTTGACTATTTGCAGGAACTTGGTGCACAGTGAGTGCGGCCAGGTTGGGCAGTGCACCAGTGGGAAAGCCAGGATGTTGGAGGGACAACTGAACCCTGACCGCTGCTTCACCCTCTGTTATGGGTACGTGGCATAAGCCCTGCAGAAGGACCATTTCCCTCTGGATGCCACCCAAAGCCAACAAAAACTGGACCAGCCAGGCTGGAGGAGCAGGAGACAGCCTCAGTCTGGTTGACTCACTTGGAAATAGGATCTTTGCAAATAACATTAGGTTAAGGGTCTTGAGGTCCTTCTAAATTTTGCATGGGTCTCAAGTCCAGTGACTGGTGACCTTAGAAGAGGACATGACACACAAAGACATGTGGGGCAGGAGGCCACAAGAAGACAGAAGCAGAGATTGGAGTGATGTCTGTAGCTTCCAGATGCTCTCTGAAGCCTTTGGAGGGAGCTCGGCCCTGCTCACAGCTTGGTGTCACACTGCTGCCATCCAGAATGGAAGAGAATGAGTTCCTGCAGTTTTACGCCACCACACTTGTGGCACTTTGCTACAGGAGCCACAAGACACTGCTACAGATGCTGACAGGGTTCTTCAATTGTTGAGGGCACAAGCCTGAGGGTGAAAAGCTGAAGAATTTTACCACATAGAAATCAAGAATTTTTGTAAAATGGCCCTGGATGCATAGCTAAGTTGCTGAGAGTATCTCCACAATATGCCGAGGTTGCAGGTTCGATCCCCCTTCACAGCACATACAGGAATCAATCAATGACCACATAAATAATGGGAACAACAAATGAATGCCTGTCTGTCTCTCTCTCTCACCCTCCCTCTTTCTCTAAAATCAATCAATGACTACATAAGAATGTCTGTTACATGAGGCCATGATAAGCAACATGAAGAGATAGGGATTAATTAGTAAAAGTCATTACAAATGTGAAGCCAACTAGGAACTGGCATTGGGAATGACCACCTTGCAGAGTTCCAAGAGGTCACGAGGAACACCTTTAGGAAACACGGTAAGGGCAAAGACAAGTAGGTGCAGATGGCTCCCTAGTGTCTGAGGAGATAGATAGTCAAGCTCCTGACTAATGGGAGCATTTAAATTAGAACAGGACACACTACTTTCCAAAGATCAGAGTGAGACACCTTCACGGGGCAGGTAGGGACCATGTGCAGGGCTTTCCTGGGGTGGAGTGAGTGGGTGTCTGGGAGCCTGGGGTGTTTCAGTCAGTTGCAGGACACAGATAGGTCCAGGCCCACCCCGGGGAACAGGTGCTGTGTGGAGGAACCGGAGCATTCACAGGCCTGTCTTTGGGACCACTACCACAGTCAACAAAAGGGTCAGCAGTTCTCACTGTCCAGGAGAACTCTGGGACCTGGTTCCCATCCCAGGGGTCAGAGACACTGAGTCCCCTGCTAAGTCTGAGGGGTCTGAAAGCTGCTGGTATCCTGTGCATAAGGGTCTGAGAAACACTTGTAGTCTGGTCCCTCCAAGCAGCCCATTGGTCCCTGCTCTCCCCCACCCACACCCTCCCTCTGGGGTCTGGCCTCAGAATGGGGTTTCAAACTGCCTTGGGCTCAAAGCCCACTCATCTCGTGCTCTCTGTCCAGGCTCTGTCTAACTTCCTGCTAGTCCCCACATCCCTGCTTACTTGTAACTTCCTAACCAAGTGGGAACCTGTTCTGGGCCCACCTTACCCAGGTCATTAAGGAGCACAAAGCCTCAGACAGCAATGTCCAGGCTCCCAGCTCCAGGCTTCGCCACATCCTCCAGCACTGAGGGCTCCTGCTGACACTGAGCAACACCTCCTACCTGGGACAGCACACAAACCCACACTCACACACATGCACACATGCATGCCCATGGAGACACAAACACATGTGCATTCCACACAGATGCACACACTCACATATTGCATGCTGCTGAGGCATAGCTTAGATGAAGACTCTGCCCCGTGTCCTGCAGTACAGGACCAACAGGTTGGGGCAATCGCAGGGTGGTTGTGGAGGCTGGGGTATGTGCCTGTGAGGTAGGGGGCATCCAGGCCCAGCCCTAGACAGAAGGGACAGGTCAAGGGTGTTTCCTCCAGGTTGGGGCAGGGCCACAGCCCCAGGAAGGAATGGGGCAGCAAGACCTGTATACCCAGAGCTGAGCTGACCTGTGGAAGCTGTTCTGCTCCAAGACCAATGGGCCCTGGGGGTGCCCAAGGCTGGAGATGGTGCCCACCTCCCACATGCTTCCCTTCCCTAGCACCAGCTACCCAGCACATGCTGGGGCATAAGGATTGAACCAGCAGGCTGGGTGAGACTGAGGACCAGGCCCCTCACGCCTGCAGTCCAGGGAGAATGGGAAGGAGGTTGCCAGGGTCTGGGGCAGCCAAGGGGAGTCCCTACACCTGCACATTCCCACATGTGCAGTCTGCATGCCTGGCCCCACCTCACCTGGGCCCACCCTGATACCCAGCTGGGGCTATACCTGCTCTAGCTTGTGGCTTCTCTCAGAATCACAGGTTCTTCAAAGGAACTCTATCTTCCTAACTCTGCCGCCCAGACAACATCTGTCTCCAGGGCCAGGAGCAGGGTGTGACAGAGCAGGACCCTCTGCCCCCGCGGTCAGAGGGCTCCAGCTGGGTCCTTCTCTGTGCACCTGGTCAGCCCACCCAACCTTATCTGCCATGCAGCAGTCCTGGGTCTTCCAAGGCCACCAGGCCTGACCAAACCATCTCTACTCTGCCTCCCTGCATGGGGACCTCTGGCCCAAGGTGTCCCAAGTCCAGGGGATGGGGGCCTGATGTCTCATTCTCTAAAACTGTGCACATCTCCTCTGAGCTATGAGCAGCTCACACCAATGAGATGGAATGGCAGGCTCCCATGGCATCGCTCATGTGTGTGGGAGGGTGTCCTTCATGGGGTTCTGGGGACACACAGGCCTGCTAGACATATCCACAGCATGAAGACAAGGCATACATCAGTGGACTGTTGATGGTAGGCTGGCTGTGTCTATAGGTCAGAGTTGGATACCATGGGGAACTCTAGATCATTCCTAGATACCATGTTCCCCATACCCTCAGAAGCCACCTGACAAAGGGACATGGCACAGTGCCCCCAGGCTTTATGGACTGGAGGGGTTTTTCAGAGCCATCAGCCAACCTCACAGTCACGACAACCTCCCCCAGGTCCCTCCAGCCCTCCCTGGCCATGCCTCCAGTTGCAGCCCTGGAGGAGGATGTGGCAGCAAGGGCCAAGGACCCTGGGTGACCTGTGGACTCATACACACACACACACACACACACACACACACACACAGAGCCAGCTCCTTCTGCCATGGACACACACAAAACACAAAGGAGAGCCACATGTCAGCAGGAGGCCCTGCTTCCACCTCTGCCCACATGACCCACCAGGCCTCCTTGCATCAGGCACAAGAGTCATAGCCTTTCCCTGCCAGAGAGCAGCAGTGGGGGGCCTGGTGCCCACTCCCTCCTCAGGCAGCCAGGTGACCCCAGTGGTTGCTGATAGCATCTGGGAGAGAGGCCGGTAGTGAGTAGTGGAGGCAAGGCCAAGGTTTGGGGCCCAGAGCCAAAAGCTCCTCAACGAGGACACAGGAGCCTCGCTGAGACAGTCCCTCCATCAACTTCCCAAGAACACAAAAAGAAGGGACCTTCCAGGGCTGCACAGGCCCCGGGGGTTCCCACTCCATTTTTAGCAGAGAGTGCTGAGGCACAGCTCTCCTCCCCCCAGCCCCCCTAGTCTGGGCTTAAAAATAACTACAATGGTTTCTAATGACTGACCTCTCCTGGGAGCCTATCCATTCAGGGAGCCACAGAGGGTGAGGAAGGGACATGCTGGTTGCCACGCCAACCAAGCATTGACAGAAGATCCCGGCAGTCCAGGTGCTCCAGCTCTGGGGCTGGTCCAGGAAGCCGTGAAGGGCAAGCTGCTGGGCCACGGCCAGGAAGCAGACACCTGACTACCCACCCAGCATGGACTGAGCCTCCTGGTCACAGCTGATCTTTTAGCGGTCCCTCCCCTGAATGGAGACACAGAGACACAAGAGAAAGACCAAAGCCAACCTGGAGAAGACAAGGAGTAAAGACCCTGAGAGAGAACAGGGCTCAGCAGAGCCCAAGGCCAAGGGTCAGAAATCATGCATGGACAGTGAGTTTGGTGGAGATCAGCCAGGAGGACAATCACCAGCTAGAGGAACAGCAGAGAGCTAGCCATCCCTGTGCTGGATAGCACAGCAGGCTGGCCTGGGGCCACATCTCCTGGCCTGAACTGGGCAGGCCTAACAAAGGCTATCTGGACTGAGCTGGGTAGTGCCAACTGTGGCTTCAGTGAACAGCCATCCAAAAGGAGACGAGGTATCTACAGCTCAATTGGGCCAGGATGGTCAATCTTGGAAGCCCTCAGCCATGCTGGCCTTGATGCACTGAGGTAGGCCATGCTGTGCTGAGCTGGGCTGTCTCAGCCTGGGCTGGTTTGGATCAACATAGTCAGGCTAGGCTAGGTCATAGTCAGGCTAATCCAAAGGAGCAGAGGTGAGGTATTCTGCAATGGACTGGCCTAGGCTGGCTGAGCTGAGCTAGACACACCTGAGCTGAATGATGCTGACTTGACCTTGACTGGAGCCTGCTGAACTGAGCAGGGCAGAGTTGGGGGAAGCTGGGCTTAGCAGAATAGGGTCAAGCTAGAGTAGGCAAGGTGGGTGGAATAGGCTATTTTGTCCTACCTGGGCACAGCTGAGCAAGACTGGGCTGTTCTCTGCTGAGCGTGACATACTAGGTCAAGGCTGAGCTAAGCAGAGCTAGAATGAACTGAACTGAACTGAACTGGACTAAAATAGGCTGAATGGAGCTAGGCTGAACTGGGCTGAGCTGAGCTGAACTTGAATGAATGGGCTGAACTGAGCTAAAAAGAGAAGGCATGAACTGGGCTGAAGTGGGGTTGAGCTGAGCTGAGCTGGGGTTGAGCTAAACTGGAATAAACTGCACTGAATTGAACTGAGCTGCACTGGGCTGAGCTGGGCTAAAGTGGATTGAACTGGGATGAGCTGAGCTGAGGTGAACTCGAATGAAGTGGGCTGAGCTCAGCTAAATAAGAGGGAATGAACTCGGCTGAACTGGTCTGAGCTGAGCTGAGCTGGGTTGAGCTGAGCTGGGCTGGAATAAACTGGGCAGAACTGGGTCAAAGTGGGCTGAGCCGAATGAACTAAGCTGAGCTGAACTTGGCAGATGTCAACTGAGGTGGGTTAAAGTGGGTTGAACTGGGCTGAGGTGAGCCGAGGGAAGCCGGGTTGAGCTAAGGTAGGCTGTGCTGTGCTGATATGAACTAGCCTGAGTTGGGCTGCACTGAGCAGGAATTAAGAGGGCTGAACTCAACTAAACTGGGCTGACCAGAGCTGAGTTGAGCTTAGCTGAACTCAAATAAACTTGGCTGAACTGAGCTGGGGTGAAAGGGTCTAAGCTGAGATGAGCTGAGCTGAGCTTGATTGGGGCTGACCTGGGATGACCTGGGAATAACCTGAGCTGAACTGAACTGAGCTGAGCTGGGCTGGAATGAGCTGGGCAGAACTGGATTGAAGTGGGCTGAGTCAAATGACCTAAGCTGAGCTGAACTTGGCTGAACTGAACTGAGGTGGGCTAAAGTGGGTTGAACTGGACTGAGCTGAGCTGAAGGGGGCTGGCTTGAGCTAGGCTGGACTGAGCAGAGCTGAGCTGGAATTGGGCTGAACTGAGCTAAACTGAGCTGAGCTGGGCTGGGCTGAGCTGGGCTGAAATGGGTTGAACTGGTCTTGACTAGCCGAGCCTTGGTAAAGTTTGCTCAGCTGAGTTGAAGTGGGCTGGCCTGAGCTGAGCTGAGCAGAGCTTAACTGGACTAAAATGGGTTGAACTGGGCTGACCAGAGCTAACCTGGGATGAACTGGGATGAGCTGGGCTGAGCTGGGCAGGGCTGGCCTGCACTGGACTAAGGTGGACTGAACTTGGCTGAGCTGTGCTGAACAGGGTTGAGCTGGGATGCACTTGGTTGAACTGAATGGGCTGAACCTAACTGGGGTGAGCTGAGCTGAGTTGGACTCAGTCTGGTCAAGCAGGGTCGTGTCTTCTATGAGCCCCGCTTGTCCTAGCTTAGTTGTGCTAAAATTGACTTCAACTTACTGAGAAGGCTGTCCTTGGCTTACAGGTTGAAATGGGCTGAGTCAGAGTAACTTGGTTTAATTTTGTGGACTGAAGTAAGATGAGATCAAAGCTGGAAATGTTCTATTCCAGGCTCACCTGGATGAGGATGGACCAACAGGGGCTCTCTGGAACTGAGCTGGACTGAAATGGTCTGGGCCGAGCAGTGCTGGCACACAGAGCTGGTTGGTGTTCCTGGTGCCAGCTGTCCTCGCACAGGGTCACCTAGACCATAAGAGCAGAGTGGACCGGGGGGTAAAGAAGCTAGAGCAGGGTAGGAGGGGCTGAACTCCAAGGTTCCCGAGCCAGGGGAGGGGCTGGCTGAGTCACCCACTGAAGGAAGACTTCAAGTGAGCTCTGAGGTGCCCCCGTCATCTCCCCATGGAGCCTGAGTTGGACTTCCTTGGAGGTTAGCAGGGAGAGGAGAGCACCAGGGAAGCCTAGCTGGTCAGTGACAAGTGGAGGAAGGGATGCCCACAACTGCAGGGAACAGAGCCTGATGAGCAGCAGGTGGGGTGAGGGAGGGGACACACTAGTAGTCCTGTATCATGGGGGCTTTGGGACCCCAGGCCTTGATAGGAGGGCTCAGGGTGAGGCCGAGGGGCCTCTTGCTGGTTCTGGGGGGTCTCGGGGTCCCAGCACCCCAGTGGGCTCTGAGCCTTAGCCTGGAGGATTGGCTTCTCCCTGTGATACCTGAGAGCCCATGTTCTGGCCACTCAAGCTGAAGGTGGGATCCTGACCAAGGGTGTGGACAGACCCAGCTTCCAGTGGGGGCTTAGGGCTCATCAAAGATTGTTTAGGAGGAATGGGTCCAAATTGAGCCTGGGCTGTTCTGTCCACCAGGGCTGGAGCAGGACTGCAGTGCTCTGTCCACGAGGCCACCCTGCCTCTGCCCCCCAGCCCTCCCTTCCAGCTTCACCAGAGCCTCAGGAGTGAATGCCCCAGGTCAGAGGTGAGCTGGCACTGACCTGGTCCTGGTTGCATCCCACAGTCTCCGAAAAACCCCCGTCCGTCTTTCCGCTGGTCCCCTGCCACAGCAGCATCAGCACTGGGGACTCCTCTGTGACGCTCGGCTGCCTGATCAAGGACTACATCCCGGAGCCTGTGAACGTGACCTGGGACGCAGGGTCCCTGGAACATAGCGTCATGACCCTTCCTGGCACCTTAGACTCGACCTTAGGCCTCTACACCACCATCAGCCAGGTGACAACTGCCTCAGCTGAGTGGGCCACACAGAAGTTCACCTGCAGCGTGGAGCACGAGGGGGGTGCCCCTGTGAAAAGGATTGTGTATGATAAAGCAGGTAGGCCCAACTGCAGCCAGGGGCCTGCTGTCGGACGACGAGGGGCATGCTTGGTGGGAGGGGACATCACACCTGGGGTTCCTGGGTCCCTGGGCAGCTGGGAGGTGGGGTTCAGAAGTCAGAAGGGCCAACATCAGGCCCACCACCTGTGTCCCCAGTGTGTGCCACCAACGTCACCCAGCCCACTGTGAAGCTGTACCACTCCTCCTGCAACCCCAGCGGCAATACCCAGGCCACCATCCAGCTCCTGTGCCTCATCTCCGACTTCACCCCAGGTGACGTCACAGTCACCTGGTTGGTGGACGGGCACACAGACAAGAACATGTTCCCACACATCAGCCCCGCAAAACAGGAGCACAACCTGTCCTCCGTCGTCAGCCAGCTCAACATCACCCAGGGCGAGTGGGTATCCCAAAAAACCTACACCTGCCAGGTCTACTATCAAGGCTGCACATTTCAGAAGCATGCCCGCAACTGCCCAGGTACAGTGCCCCCGTGTAACACCACAACTTCAGGACTGAGAGGGGACCAGTGTAGCTTAACACAACTCCTCCCTGCTCACCACAGAGTCCGAGTCCCGAGGTGTGAGCGTCTACCTGATCCCACCCAGCCCCCTTGACCTGTACCTCCACAAGTAGCCCAAGATCACCTGTCTGGTAGTGGACCTGGCCAGCGACGACAGTGTGAACCTGCAGTGGTTCTGGGAGAGCAGGGGCCTCGTGAAAGGCACCACGTGGAACAGCAAGCTCCAATTCAACATGACCTACACCATCACATCCACCCTGCCAGTGGAGGCCGACGACTGGATCGAGGGCGAGACCTATGAGTGCAGACTGAGCCACCCGCACCTGCCCAAGGACATTGTGCGCACAATCTCCAAGGGCAACGGTCAGCCTCGGGCTGGGGGGTGGGGTGGGACCCTGCTGGAGCCTGGGCTGACACCACACCTGTCCACAGGCAAGCGTGTTGTCCCCGAGGTCTACGTGTTCCTGCCACCTGAGGAGGAGCAGGGGAACAAGGACACGCTCACCCTCACCTGCCTGATCCAGAACTTCTTCCCTGCGGACATCTCGGTGCAGTGGCTGTGCAACGACTCCCTGATTCCAACCAACAAGCAAGCCACCACGTGGCCCCTCAAGGCCAACAGCTCCAGCCGCACCTTCTTTGTCTTCAGCCGCTTGGAGGTCAGCCGAGCAGACTGGGAGAAGAGGAGCCAGTTCACCTGCCGAGTGGTCCACGAGGCTCTGTCAGGCTCTAGGACCCTCGAGAAATCAGTGTCCAAAGCCCCTGGTAATTGATGCCATCCCTCCTGCCTCTCCCAGGGCTCCATCCATCCTGCTGGGACGGGGAGGGTGCCGGCCAGCCCTTCCACTCAGTGGTGTCAATAAATACTCCAGTGCCTGTGCAGAGCCCTGGGTAGCTGTTTTTTTGGGTGGGCATGGCAGGGCAGGATGTCTGGGCCAGAGCAACAGATGCCAGGAGAGGGCTGGGAAGGGCAAGGCAGAGCTGAGATGTGGCTCTGTCCACCGTCCCCATTTGTACCGGGGGCCTCCTCACTACTCCGTTGTGAATCTTGCCCACTCAATGGTGTCCTAAACACCAGAGGGTGGTTTTGGGGTAGGGACCATGGAGACCCCAGCTCAGCCTACAGCTGCTGCCTCTCAGGAGCCCTGAAGACCTAGGTGTCTACCCCAAGCTCCTGCGAGCCCCTCCAGACACAGACAAGCTCCCTAACTCCAAGTCCAGCTGCACTCACAGGCCCTTCTGAGTGGAGGCACAAGCTGAGTGAGATGCCCACACAGACGCCAACATGCTGGGACCCAGACAGCCCCACTGCCAAAGCCCCTGCCAGCTCCTCCTGAGCAGAAGCGGCCAGGGGCAGCCCACAACCCACACAGGGCCAGCCAGCATCAAGCCCCACCACACTCTGACCCTCACTTCACCCCACCCAGATCGACTCCAGGGAAGGGCCTGGCTTTCGCACACATACTCCCATGCCTCCCATGCAGCCATACCCACCATGCCAGCCCTGCACCCACAAGGGTGCCAGGCCCCGCCAACTGCGGTGCCCACGTGGTAGACAATTGCACAGACACTCCCGAGAAGCCTACCTTGGCCTGCCTTTTGCCCTAGCCACCCCCAGACCCTGCCTCCCCACCACATCTGGGCCACAGGGTAGAAACATGAGCATGGATAGACCCCGCAACTCCAGCTTGGGCCCCAGCAGGCCACACACTGCTTCCTCCTGTGGCCCCAGCCTCCCCAGTCAAACCCTGCATGTCAGTTTGCCCACAGATGGACAGACAGACACACACATTGTTGCACAAGTACACAGACACACCCAGAGGCACACGCAGACACACAGACATAAAGGGACACCTACACAAGTGACAGACATGGACACAGACACTGGAACACACAGTCACACGTGGATACACACAGACAATCAGGACACACACTGACACATGTGGGCACATACGAAGGAGACACACACACCCAAGACATGGGTCTTCCCACACCCCAGAGCAAGCTTCTGGCCCCATCCCAGGGTCTGGAGGCTGCAGGGATCAGAGCCAGGGTCCAAGTCCACCCCAGGCCTCAAACTCATGTGCATACCCAACCATCCAGACCCACACTCCTTTGTACATTCACACATACACACACCCTCCCCAGCATAGCGGCACATGAGCAGTCTATGTGAAAAGCAGCAAATGTTAGCCTACAGTGCAACGCAGCCCAGAGGCACCAGTTGCTGTGCTCCACACAAAGCCTGACACCTGCACATCAGGCCACCTCACTCCTCAGAGTTGGGGACTGAGGGACAATGCTGGGGACAGTGCTGGGCTGAACACAGGGCCAGGGGCAGCTGCAGGCTCCCCCCTGGCCAGGCCAGCCCCTTGAATCAATGGCTATGTCTGGAGCTCAGACCCCTCTTGGGCCTTTGGGAAGCCAACACATGTGCTATTTGGAGGGGTTCCCAGGCAGGCAAGTGAGATTCTGAGTAAGCACAGGGCTGGGGGTGGGTAAGTAGAGCAAGTGCTGAGGACAACCTGGGGGGGGGGGGGGGCAGCAGCAAGGAGAGAAGCCTGATGAGTGGGGTGAGAGAAAATATGGAAGGGTGGGCATCAGGAGAGGGCAGAGGGCAGAGCTCCCACACGACCACCCTTGGGGAGGCAGGGGTTTGCAATGCCAACCCTGCGATGCTGAGTGGCAGCTCTGGGACTAAGGGTGCTAGACAAGGGCTTCCTGGGGCACCCAAGGCTGGGGAAGCCTGACTGGCAGGTGCCCACAGATGTGGACATCCAGGACCTATGTGCTGGGGAGGCCGAGAGTGAGGAGCTGGATGGGATATGGACCAGCCTCTTCATCTTCATGGCACTATTCCTGCTCAGCGTGACCTATGGTGCCTCAGTCACACTTTTCAAGGTGGGTCACCACCCCTCTTTCTTGGGGGAAGGTGGGTTGAGAGACCCAGCAAGGCAGACAGAGCCAAGGCAGAGCCCCTCATGCACACCTTCCTCACAGGTGAGGTGGATCTTGGCGGCTGTCCTGCAAGAGACACCCCAGAGCACCCGCGACTACGTGAACATCATGCAGCCTGAGGTTTGGACCCACAGCACCAGTAGCACACAGCCTGGCTGCCTTCGTCCCCGTGTCTGAGCACTGCTGAAGTCACCTACGCTGCCCCAGATGAGAAGAGACCAGACAGACCTCCAAAGGGACAGAAGCAGGGACTCAAAGACCAGCTAGTGGGGATCCAGATGGCTCCAACTCAGGCCCCAGGTCCAGGCACCAGTTGGACCTGCCCACCTCAGCCCCACTCAAACCCCAAGTCCCAGAGTGGCATCAGTCCCTTCAACAGAGTAGCCTGGGCTGGGCATGGGTGCAGCTGCTCTGAACTTCTCCAAGGCACCTGGAATCAGGGTCACACCTTTCTGACTGGACAACCCCTGAAACGCAATGAGGATTGGAGCCCATGGCCTGGCCCACTGCCCAGAACTCAGAACCAAACCGAGTACTCAGCATCAAGGTCACACTGATCCAGTCTCCAAGTCCAATACTCAGTGTTCACAGCAAACCAAGGATTAGAGTCCAAGCCCAGCCTGAGGTCTCACTCCCTAGACTTAGTCTGACCCCCCCCCGCCACCCCAGGCCCAGAGTGTCTGGCCCTTGTGCCCAGCTCCTGTCCTACTGCTTGCCCTTCCTGCTGTCCCCCCAATCCTGTCCCTGAAGAATGTGGAGACAGAGAAGCCCTCTGGGGAGAGGCCCTGACATTGTTTGCAGATGGGGCAGGACCCGAGTGGTGGGAGACGGAGTCCCACAGAGTGCACACAGTGGCTGGCATGGTCTGGCGGCCCCAGTCCCATCCACTGTGGCTTCATCCCAGCTCTCACTCCTGGGTTGGAAGTTCAATTTCCTTCCCATTGTGTTTCTTAGTAAAGTTCTTTTTCACAAACTCCATGCCCCTAAGTGTGCATTGGGAGAGATGCATGTGGCCCCATGGGGATGGCCAGACAAGGGACACAGAGCACTTATGGGGCCCTATGGGGCCCAATGGGACCAAGTGACCAGCTGCTGCCAACGCAAGTCCCTTTGACACCCCAGAAAAACCTCTGCTTGGTGCCCATCCCACCTGTTCACTGGTCTTTATCCCCGGCTCACTGCCTCTTCCCACAATAACATAGGAGCCACAATCCCAAGACCTCTGTGTTCAATACAGGAGCCACAGGAACACAGCTGCACATGCACCAGGTGGGGGCCAGTACCAGCCTCCCAGGACCACTGGCCACCCGCCTCAATCTGCCCACCGACCAAGCACACAGGCAGGCCACTCTCTGGCCCCTGTGACCCACCAGCCAGCCTGGACATCCCAGTGAGCTGATCTAGCAACTCCAGCAAGCATGAACCATGTGGGGCTGGCCACCATCACCCTCAAGAAGCAACTTGATACGCCACAGAGTCAAGAGCCACAGCCCCCTGGAGATGGCCAGGCAGCCAAGAACGGGGCGGGCACAAGGCTGAGCCCCTCTCCCGGATAAAGAGGCAGTTTCCCTGGTTGGACAGACTTGCCCACAAGGATCTCTGTGCAGTCCACTGGGGACGGGAGAACACATGGACACACTGATGCAGGTCAGGGCTCCTGCTCCCTCACACACAGGGAGTGCACAGGAACGAAGGAAAAGAGGAAGGTGAGCTGTGGTCCTCAAGCAAAGAAAATCCAAGGAGCCAAGAAAAGGAAGAAAAGCTTTCAATAACTAGGAATTTACAATAAGGAGGAAACCAGGGTTTGCGTCTGAGTGTGCTTTGTGGGTCTCACCCTGTCTGAGGTGTGGAAATGGATAACACCATTCTTCAGACATGCACTGCCCACATTGCCAGTGTGCACATCCCCAGACCCTTTGGATGGGAGACTCCACTCCTGATAGCCCTTCACAGAGCCTGGCTCCATGCTACGTGGCATCACAGTACACAGCTGACACAGTCAGGGATGAAAATCAGCTCCTACATCAAGCTTGCCGCCTGCCAGAGCACAGACCTTGGCATCCAACCCCCCGTTGGAGTAGAAAGCCCAAGATTGGGCAACTCAAGCTTGTCCAGGGATGCTGAGGGTTGGGGCTAGGGAGAACACTGAAGAGCAGGGGGCTTTTTAGGCTTCAGCCCCCAGCCTTTTGTGCACTCATAGACACAGTGCCACACACTCAGGGACATACACATCACACACTTAGGGACATACTATCACACAGTCGAGACACACACTCACAGACAAATGGTCACAAACTCAAGGAAACACACAGGCACACACTCAGGGACACAGCCACACACTTAAGGACACACAGTCACAAACACACTGACACACACAGGGGCATACAGCCACACACTCAGGGACACAGAGTCACAGTCAGGGGCACACAGTCACACACTCAGGGACATAGGTTCACTGACACACAGTCCTACACTACCTGACACAGAGTCACACAGCCAGTGACACACACACACAGTCACACAGTGAGGAACACACAAACACTCGGGAAGACAACCATAGACGCACTGTCACACACTTAGGGTCACACAGGCACACTGTCACACATGCAGTGACGCACAAGCACCCTCGCACTCACACAGACACGCACACAGTCTCAGGAGGCCAGGCTCCAACTCTCGCCATTCCCTCAAGGGTCTGTCCCGCCATAGCCTGAGGCCTCTTCCTCATCTCCTAGTCCAGGAGCCCCCAGGGTAAACCTGAGTGTCTCCCCATCCCCCTTGTGTCCCAGATCATAAGATGCCTCCACAGGACCTGGAATGAGGACAGCAAGGGCTTGGCTCACACACAAGTGAATGGAGGCCCTGCCAAGCCTGAGAGGGAGGAGTGGTGGTTACCCCACCGAGAAGCCTGAGCATGGTGCAGGCAGGGGAGAGGATGGGCCTATGGTGGGATGCCCTTGGCCCTGCTTTCATAGCCCTCCCAGCAGCAAGAGGCTGCCTCCCGGACCCCTCACTCTTGTTCCTCCTCTAATTAACCCACCTTTGGTATGCTGAAGGATGACCCCAAAGCTAGGTTCACATCTCAATCCCTGGAACCTGTGAATGGAAACATATTTAGAATAAAGGTCCTTGCGTATGTGATTAAAGTTAAGGATCTTAAGATGAGAATGTCCAGGTGGTCCCAAATCAATGGCAAGTGTCCTTATAAGAGAGAACAGAAGATGCAGCCACCTGGTAGGAGATTGGGCAACACAGCCACCAGCCAAGGGGAGTGTGGAGACCCCAGCAGCTTCCCTGTGGCCTCTGGAGGGGCCACAGCCCTGTCCACATCTTGATGGATGTCTGCCTCCAGAACTGTGGGAGTGAACTTCTGTTGTGTTAGGACACTGAGCCTGTGGTCCTTTGCCATGGACGCCCCATGCGCCAGCATGGCTTGATCTAGCAGAGGTCCCTTTTCCTTCCAGAGAAGCCCAGGGAGGACTATCTCTAGTCCCCTCCCCCTACATCCTGGACCTGCACACAGCTCCTGATAGTCAGAGGGACAGAACACAGCTCAGCTCTGCCTCGTCCACCCACCCAACTGCTGCCAGCACCACCAGGTCACCAAGACCCAGTGCCACATCTCAGGTCCCAGTGGGTGCCTCCTCTTCTCCTCTGAGTTGCATGCCCACCTGCACCCACACTGTGGGGTCCTACCATCCCAGTGTGAGCCCAGTTGAGCACCCCTGCCCCCACTGCTCTCCTCACTTCTGTCCATCCCAGCTATGGCACCAGCTCATGAGGCCCCATCATGTGACCCTGGCTCACTCCTCCTGCTCCCTGGGGCCATCACTTTGAGGAAAGCAAGGGCTAAGTACATGATGTGGGGCTTGGGGATTCAGAGGTGGGCAAGAGGCACAGCTACAGGGACACTCCTCCCCAGTGTAGACCATGCTGATGCTGGGAGGGTGTGTGGCTGAGGGTGGGACCCTGAGATGCTGAGTTCCTAAAAGCACCCAGACGTTTTTTGAGTTGCCCCAGGCTCCCTGCCCTCTGTCTATGTCCTGCTCTCCTGCTCTGCCCTGCTCTGCCCTTCTCTACCCTGGCCCCCTGACTTCTACGAAGAGCTGACCTCTCCCTAGGACCCAGTGTCATTGCCAACAGGCGTGCTTTCATGCGGGGACAGTCAGTTCCTATCTGTCACTCCAGAACCTTTGGCAAGTGAAGAAATGGCTAAATGAATAAACACAGATGCAAAACACGCTCTACTGTCCCTTGGCTTGGCCGATGTCACCTCCTGGGCCGGGGGCAGCTCTGGTGGGAATGGTGGAGCCAGTGGGACACCCCTGAACAGGAAACTGGGCAGATGTGAGCCAGGGCCACCATAGCCACCCCAGCCTGCAGGACTCCAGCTCCCAGACAGGGGTGGCCTCATGCCCACCTGGCTTAAGTCTGGGCCCCAGCTGCCCAAGGAAGTCACTGGTCACGCCAGGCCAGAGAGTTTCCCACCTTCTTGCTCGACCCTGTGACCTGCTCACTGGAGGTCACTCAGGACAAGCCCTGTGCCTCGGACCCCTGGGAGTGACATGCCAGCACTCACAGCCTCCACTCTGGGGCCAACTCTGCCTCAGTGTCCTTGAGCCCCCACTGCACATGCTTCAGCCCTGCATCCCTGCATCTCAGCACCCCGCCCAGCCCAGTGAGCAGCCAACTGGAGCCAGGACCCCACCACAGTCAGGGTCAGGCTCCTGGGGGTCACAGCCCAGGCATACACCTGGCCTTGCCACAGCCAGACCACATACCAGACATGACGTGGAGATGTGCGGCCGTGACTGGCGGGACAGGAAGTGGGAAAGTGACCCCAACCAGATTCATGACACAATCTGAAGCCCCTCCCCAAACTGCCCCTCAGCGTCAGCCTTACCCCAGAGTGAATAAGGGCCCAGAATGGGGCAGGGGTCTGCTGCAGCCACACGGCCATCAGGCAGGTCCTAAATGAGACCTGGCCGTCTCCCTGCTCCAACTCCTCTGCGAAGGGCTTGAGAATGGACCTGTACCACCGGGCACCCAGCCAAGGCATGCCTGGGTCTCTCGGCCTTGGTGGCCTCTCCAACAATCTTCAGCAGCTGGGACCCAGATGCTGGTCAGGCCTCATTTCCTCCTTTGCCAGGCACTCTGAGCCCTCCAGGGAGCAAGGGTGTGGAAAACGGCAGCAAGACAGAGGGTAGAGGGGGAAAGTCAACCAACATCCAAGAGCCAAGAGGACCACAGGACAGGATACTCTACCCAGATAGGAATGAGGTGGGCTGTTGTGGGTAGGTTACAGTTGAGCTGGAAAGAACTGGGCTGAACTGGACTGAACTGGGATGAACTAAGCTGGGCTGAACTGAGTTAAACTGAGCTAAGCTGGGTTATGTTGGGCTGAGCTGAGCTAAGCTGGGCTGAGCTGGGGTGAGTTGGGCTAAGCTGGGCTGAACTGGGCTGAGCTGAACTGAACTGGAATGAACTGGGCTGAGCTGGACTAAACTTGGCTGAGCTGGGCTGAACTGGGATGATCTATACTGAGTTGAGCTGAACTGAGCTGAACTGGGCTGAGCTGAGCCATACTGGACTGAGCTGGCTGATCTATGCTGAACTAAGATGGGCTGGGATGAACTGGGCTGGGCTGGGCTGAGCTGAGCTGAACTGGGATGAGCTGAGCTGGGATGAGCTGAGCTGGGCTGAGCTGGGCTGAGCTGGGTTGAGCTGAACTGGGATGATCTGAACTGGGCTGAACTGAGCTGAACTGGGCTGAGCTGAGCCATACTGGATTGGGCTGGCTGATCTATACTGGGCTAAGATGGACTGGCATGAACTGGGATGAGCTGAACTGGGCTGAACTGGGTTGAGCTGAGCTGAGCTGGGCTGAGCTGGGCTGAGCTGAACTGGGATGATCTGACCTCGGCTGAGCTGGGCTGAGCTGAACTGGGATGATCTGAACTGGGCTGAGCTGAACTGAGCTGAAATGGGCTGAGCTGGGCTGATCCATACTGGGCTGAGCTGAACTGAGCTGAACTGGGCTGGGCTGAGCTGGGCTGAGCTGGGCTGAGCTGAACTGGGATGATCTGACCTGAGCTGAGCTGGGCTGAGCTGGGTTGAGCTGAACTGGGATGATCTGAACTGGGCTGAGCTGAACTGAGCTGAAATGGGCTGAGCTGAGCTGGGCTGAGCTGGGCTGAGCTGGGCTGAGCTGAACTGAGCTGAACTGGGCTGAGCTGAGCCATACTGGACTGAGCTGGCTGATCTATACTGGTCTAAGATGAGCTGGGCTGAACTGGGCTGAGTTGGGCAGAGTTGGGCTAAGTTGGGCTGAACTGAACTGGGATGATCTGACCTGAGCTGAGCTGGAATTATCCAGGTTTAGCTGAGCTGAACTAGGCTGAGATAAGCTGGGCTGAGATGGGCTGAGATGGAATGAACTGGGCTGAGCTAGTCTGAGCTAGGCTGGCTGAGCTGAATGAGGCTGAGCTGAGCCGAGCTGGGCTGGGCTGAGTTGGGTTGAGTTAGGCAGAGCTGACTTGGGCTAGGTTTGACTGATTTGGGCTGAGCTGAGCTTGGCTGAGCTGGGCTGAGTTGGGCTGAGCTGGGCTAAGCTGAATTGGGCTGATATGGGCTGAACTGGACTGAGATGGGTTGAAATGAGTTTGGCTGATTTGGGCTGAGCTGAACTGCCCTGAGCTGAGCTGAGTTGAGCTGAATTGTGCTGAGCTGGGCTGAGCTGAGTTGGGCTCAGATGGGCCGAGCTGGGCCAAGATGGGCTGAGCTGAGTTGAGCTGAGCTGGGTTGAGCTGGGTTTGGCTGCTAGCAGTTGGTGAATTGAAGGAGGTGGGTTCAGTGTGGATCATCCCTGGATGATCCTGATCCTGTTCACTGCTCAGGCTGCCCCATTTTAGGGTCATGAGGGCCATGCAGTCTCAGGTGTACCTGTGCCCTGTGTCGTCCCTTGTCCCATCACTAGTGGCCTTGAAGGGAGTACAAGTGGGGGTCCTGTGTGCCCAGCCTGTCCAGGAAGGATATCTCTGAGGGGCTGATTTGGTTGGGCCTCTTGTCTTGAGACCCCCCATAGTGCATGAGGTAGACCTCTGCTTGTTTGGGATCTGGCGTGGTGTTAGTAGAGTGGGGTGATTTGACCTGGACACTGCCCTGGGAAGTTTGAGTGGGGGGCACAGAAGACTCAGGTCCCCTCTCTTTCCCAGTGTGCCCTCCGCTACAGCTACATTGGCCCCAAGGCAAGCCGAACTTCAAGTCCAGACCCCTCTGTGCTTGCCTGTGTCCCCCATCCAGGCCCACCTTTCATGACCCCCAAACTCAGGGAGAGAGTATGGCTGTAACCACTGCACAGAGGGGGCTGAGGCTCAGCACTGCCCACAGACTCTGTTGGTCAGTGGAGAGTCATGTGTAATGACCATGAGTTGATATGGGGGTGGCCTTCTTAAGGAGCATATCCAGTCCATGTGCTGGAGCTCCAAGGAGCATGTTCAGACTCAGTGCAGCTGGACTTGACAGCCAGTCCAAACCTCAGATTCTTGACATATAAACTGAGGGACTTTGGGGCAACCAGTGACCCTCTCTGTGCTCTTTCCCCAGGGCAGAGATGAGGTGGGCATTGCCCTGTCCTTGTGGGGCTGTCTCGGGGGTCTCACAGTGCATCCTTCTGTGTTACAGCGGACCCAGTCAGCCCCAGTTCCTTCCCACTGAGTCTCCAAAGCACTGACCCAGCCGGTCATGTAGTCATTGGCTGCTTGGTCCGGGATTTCTTTCCCCTGGGGTCCGTGAACGTGACCTGGGACCACAATGGGAAAGGCACCTCCATCATGAACTTCCCCCCTGTGCAAGTTGCTGGGGGCCTCTACACCATGAGCAGCCAGCTGACCCTACCAGCTGACCAGTGCCCAGAGAAAGGAACTCAGAAATGCCACGTGAAGTACAACTCCAATCCAAGCCAGGCTGTGGATGTGCCCTGCTCCACAGGTCAGAGGACGGGCCAGGGATGGGTGGGGGCCTTCAGATTCCCATGGTGGAACCACATCCCCCACTGGGGCTCCCCTCAGGCAAGAGTGGGCTCAGACTGAGTCCCCCGTGGGTGGCCAGAGTGGGGCTGAGGCTGGATCAGGAGGGAGGGAAGGGGATGAGCAGGCACAGCTGTGCTGACAGCTCTGCCTCTCTCTCAGCATCAAAGTGTCCACAATCATGCTGCCAGCCCCACCTGACAATGCATCGGCCTGCCCTCGAGGACCTGCTCTTAGGCTTCAATGCCAACATCACGTGCACACTGAGTGGCCTACAAGACCCTGAGGGTGTCACCTTCACCTGGAAGCCCACAGGTGGGAAGGAGGCTATCCAGGGGACAGCTGAGCGTGACTCCTTTGGCTGCTACAGTGTGTCCAGCATCCTGCCAGGCTGTGCCGAGCTGTGGAACCGTGGGGACAACTTCTCATGCACTGTCAACCATCCTGGGTCTAAAACCCCACTAACTGCCACCATCACCAAACCATCAGGTGGGCCTTGACCCCACCCAAGACGTGCCACCACTCAAGTGTGTAAGGCATATCCATGCCTAAGTCTGTCTCTCCAGACACGGGTGCCCCACCCACATTTTACAGATGGAAATGGGGCACAGGGCACTCAGCGGGCAGAGGGCCTCTCTCCTCTGCCCACACCCCTCACTTGCCTCCTCTACTCTCCCAGGGAACCTCCTGCTGCCCCAGGTCCACCTGCTGCCACCACCCTCAGAGGAGCTGGCCCTCAATGAGATGGTGACACTGACATGCTTGGTGCGGGGCTTCAGCCCCCGTGACGTGCTAGTGCTGTGGCTGCACGGGGACCAGGAGCTGCCCCGAGATAAGTACTTGACCTGGAGCCCCCTGCAGGAGGATGCCCAAGGCACCACATTTGCTGTGACCAGTGTGCTGCGTGTGGAGGCTGAGCAGTGGAAGAATGGGGACAACTTCTCCTGCATGGTGGGCCATGAGGCCCTGCCCCGGAACTTCACCCAGAAGACCATCGACCGCCTGGCGGGTAAACCCACCCACGTCAACGTGTCTGTAATCTTGTCGGAGGTGGAGGGCACCTGTTACTGAGCAGCCCCACCTGCCCACCTTACCCTTGAATAAACTCCATGCTGGCTCAAAGCAGCCACACGTCCCTCTGGCACCTGTCTGGTCCTCTCAGCTTGGCCCTGTGACATGCCCTCACACCCATGGGCTCGAGTGTGTGTGTGAGTGAGCAGAAGTGTGAGTGCATGGTGACTGAGACCAAGCTGGGGTGAAAGTTGGGGTGGCAGAGTTGTGGGAAGCAGGCATAACCGGGGCAGGCATAACCAGTGTCTCAGAAAGACAAGCAGCAGGGCAGTGGGGCAGCAGGAGGGGAGGAGGCAGAAGGGAGCTGGTGGCCGAGGAAGTGTCTGCCACTGCCACCTGAGGGTCAGGGCATGAGGGGAAGACCACGGCAGTAGGGCTGGGTTCCGGGGCCCTTCACACCCACAGTGGGCATGACACTAAGACGCAGGCCAGTCCCACTGACTCACAAAGAAGGGACCCCCGACCTGGGCAGTCTCCCCCACCTGCATCACACAGCTCTGTGTGCACATAGGTGCACACATGACCTCCACATACTCACACTCACATGGGCACACACATATCCCTGCATGCCCACATGTTCTCTGCATGCACACACTTACATGGGCACACACATGGCCCCCGTGTGCTCACACTCATTTAGATGTGCTCACATCTGAACCTTGCAGGTGTAGAAAGTTCACAGCCCAGGCCCTGCCTGGGGAAGGCAGAGGGAATCCCCATGAAAGCCCCCAACAGGTTTTCCCCAGGTCCCTCCTGGCCTCAGGCTTCTCAGTTGCTCAGCTGGGCACAGCTCAGGGAACAATTTCACAGAACCCATCTATGGCAGCCTCTGACCCCTTCCTGGTCCCCAGACTGAAGCTTCCCATTCCTCCCTGAATCCAAGTATGGCCTAAAGCATAGGGTGTGGACAGGAGAGGGTAGGGGTCAGAGGGACAGGGCCCTCCCAGCTCCTGTGCAGGGCTCCTGGCAGAAGGAGAGGCAGCCAGGGGAAACATAACAGGAAGGACAGTCCCATGACCCCCTAGGATACCTGGCACTTGTCTTAGACACCTTCTGGTTGCCTCCCTCTGCTCCCAGGGCCAAGGTGGAGTGGGGACCCCTAGATGCCCTGCCTACTGCTCCCCTCTTGAGGATCCAGTCACCAAAGGGAAGCATGGAGAACAAGGTGTTAACTGGAGAGATGCTGCCATAGTGAAGGTTTTCCAGCTTCCAGGGACCCAGGACCCGCCCAAGGAAAAGATTCCTAAGGAGGCAGGGAAGGGATAAGAAATAAGCAGATGAGGGGCTGAACCAACAGACAGACAGCAGGCAGATAGGTGGAAGGACCACAGGACACATGATGAATGAAAGGATACACAACTGGATGGGTGGATGGACGCATGCATGGGTGAACAAATGAATGACCGAATATGTCAGCATATGACAAGCATGTGCAAACCCCATTTAACATGGGAGGTCTGTGCCTGAGGACCCTAAAGACAGCAGAGCAGCCTGGTGGCCTTCACCTGGCCCTCCTTCATGCTCTTCATAGCTCATCAGGTACATTCTCCAGGAGGGCAACAGAGGGCCCATTGGGCCCTCGGCACATTGAACACAGACTCAGACCTGTGTCTCAAACCAGAACAGCTGAGGGTGGACCGTGCCCAGGTCAGTCCAGCCCAAGAGCAGGAGCTTGGTCAGAACACAGGGATGAGATCCAGGAGGCCTTGGGCCTGAGTTCTCCTTAGAACAGCAAAGGCAGTGCCCACCCTCTCACCTTGCCAATCTCTCTCCCTAAGGTGTGCTGACACCCTCAAAGACAGGGTCTGTTAGGCATCTTAAGAGCGGAGAGGATCCCAGCCACTTCCACCCACCTTGTCCTCCCTAAGGAGGCCTCAGCCCCATGAGACAAGGAACCACACTGCTGCTGTCTCAACCCCAGGGTACTAGGAAGGGAGGGTGCTGACTCGGCCCCCACCCACTCAGGTGCATGCCTGGCAGACTCTCAGTGTCTTGCAGATTGTCGAAGGCCGCTATCCTGGGTGGTGATGGACCTGCCACAGGAGAACTTGGAGGAGGACACCCCGGGAGCCAGCCTATGGCCCACCACTGTCACCCTGCTCACACTCTTCCTGCTCAGCCTCTTCTACAGTACAGCACTGACCGTGACCAGCGTCCGGGGCCCACCTGGCAGCCGAGAGGGGCCCCAGTACTGAGCAGGAGCCAACCAGGTCCAGGTGGGGAGGCTAAGAGACAAGGCAGTGGGCTCATGTGTTGGGGGGGGTGTCACTTGGCTCCCAGAAAGCATGTGCACTGCGGTGTCTTGTCTCCCAGGAGGTCGTCCCTCCCAGACACCAAGAACATGGGCAGGCTAGGGATCAACAGGCTCAGGGCACCTGCCTCTCACCAAGTACAGTCAGTCCAGGATTCAGTTCAGTCTCCTGTGAGCCAGCCCAAGGCTGGGACTGGGGCACTGACAAGGAGCCTGCCGCATCAGGAACTCTCAGAACTAATCCTCCTATGTTTGCAGGGAGGAGCATGGAAGAGCCTTCTCAAGCCCAGTGGGATCCCAAGCTCAGCACATTTTGGAAGCCAGCCACCCATACCCACGCAGTCATCCTAGTACAATAAACTCATACAAATGTAGATGTTCTCTGACTCTGAGTGAAGGGAGGGACAGGGAACTATGAGGCTACCCAGAGAGGATACCAGCTTCAGGACCAGGTTCACAGTGGACATGGAGAAGATTCCCTTGCCTAGGCCACCAGACCAGGTCCTGCATAAGGCACAGGTCTATAAAAGCTGGTGTCACCAAGGGCAACATAAAACAAGACCCCTCACAAGAAATGGGCCCAACTCCCTGGTCCTGCTCACTGAGTCCTGATCTCCATCCCTGAGCCCTGGTCCTGATCCCTGAGCCTTAGTTCTGAGCCCTGGGCCCTGGGCCTGCTCAGTGAGCTCTGGTCCTTTTCCCTGACCCCTGGATATGATCCCTGGGTGCTGGTTCTGCTCACTGAGCCCTGGTCCTGTTCACTGAGTTCTGGTCCTGATCCCTGAGCTCTGGTTCTCATCCCTGAGCTTTGGTCCTATTCCCTGAGCCATGGTCCTGATTTCTAGGCCCTGATCCTGCTCACTAGACCTGGTCCTGCTCATTAGGCCAGATCATGTAGACCTGGTCCTGGTATGTGAGCACTGGTTTTGGTCCTCATCTCCGGTCCTTATTACTCGGCCAGGTCATGGTCTTATCCCCTTTTATCCTGCCTCTGAAATGTTCTCGTCATTCTGTATCATCTTTTCTCAGCTCCTGAGTCCTGCTCCCTTGACCTGGGTCCTGATCCCTGACCCTCTCTAACAAGTGACCCACCTGGAGGACAGGGAGCCTCCCAGGGGCCCTTCCCCGTCTTGGTCTGGGCACTGGTGGGGATGAAGTGATGAACCAGCACCTGGCTTCATCCTTTCCAGGTTCCAGAGATGTGTGTAGGTGCCAGGCTGACTTGGTAGAAAGAGAATCATCCCAGGATCAGGTGGCCTGAGTCAGACCCCTGTCTATGAGGGGTCTCCACATTCAGGGGTCCCCATGGTGAGAGAGTGCTTGGGTTCATGGGGTGGGAACATGAGGGGGAGGCAATGGTATTTGTTTCTCTTGTTTTTCTCATTCTTCTCAAGGCTCCTGTGCCTGATCACCTGCTGAAACTTTCAAAATAACCCTCTGGGGCAGCTGAGTCATTGTGAGCACAGCCTAGCCCAGGTGTCCCAGCCAGAGCCTGCTGTTCTGAGACCAGGCCCCAAAACTGAAACTTGGCCAGATGGGCCTGGGGCCTGGGCAATGGACCAGAGCCCAGAAGAGTGCTTCTCGGACAGCAAGACCCCCACCAAGGCCTGCAATACCCCAGCCCTACCACACAACAGGCCCCACATCTCAGGGTCAGCCAGGGACTGCCCAGGGTCACTTGGTATCACCCTGAATCAACCAATGTCAGCCTAGATCAACCAGGTCAACCAGGGTCAGGCCTCAGGGAGACCACATTCATTCAGGTTTAGACCAAGGTCAGCCCAGGGTCGATCAGGGTCATCGAAATCACACAGGTCAGCTCAGGGACAGCCAGGGGCATATAGGGGCATCCAGATAGGTGCCTGCATGTGGGTGGACCAGCCAACCCTGGAGATTCCAGGGTGTCACATCATCAGGCCCACTGGCCTCGGCCATCATTTCCTGAAGGATGAGGATGGGCACCATTACTTCTATTTCTTCCTCCTGTGTCAACTGGGAACCTTTTGGAGGGAACAGTCCCCTCATCCCTATCTGGGGATTGTGGGGTAAGATCAGGCCTCACAGAGGCCAAGACCAGCCAGGATTACCAAAGGTCAGCCAGGGTCTGTTAGAGTCAGCCAAGGACCCACCAGGATTAGCTCCTGCTGCTCTGATGTCTGCCTGTCACTGGCCATAGGGCTCATGGGGCCTATAGCCACAACACAGTTGGGCCTGGGTGGGTTTCTGGGTCTGTAGGACCACATTCCCCCTCCCTCTTGCTCCCCTAGTTCTGGGGCTCCTGGAAAGGGGCCAAGTGTGGGAATAGCCCTGGGACCCCAGCAGCCATCCCTGTGGGCCCTGAGCCACAGCAGGCACCCCCACAGGGCTCATGTCAGAGCCCACA
Organism: Phyllostomus discolor; assembly: GCF_004126475.2. Classification (NCBI taxonomy): domain Eukaryota; kingdom Metazoa; phylum Chordata; class Mammalia; order Chiroptera; family Phyllostomidae; genus Phyllostomus; species Phyllostomus discolor. Next base: position 176,458 of record NC_040917.2, on the reverse strand, counting down.
CCCAAGGCCACTGCTCTGAGGTCAGTGGCAGAGACAGGAACAGGAAGAGAGAGAGAGAATGAGGCTGGGAGACAGGGCAGCCAGAGACAGAGGCAGACATGGGGAGATGCAGAGCCAGAATGGGAGAGAGAAACCCACAGAGGGAGACCCAGAGGTAGTCAGACACAGACAGAAAGGGGCAGAAAGGGAAGAAAGTGGGCTCAGGCATTGGGTCTGGGCCACACACACACACACACTCCAGCCACACACACAGAACAGTGAGGCAGGCCCTCCACACACTCCACACACAGTGACCTCTGCACACTCAAGGTCACACACTCCACTCATGTCCAGAGATGAACAGATACACACTCACAGACACACACTCAAACTCAACTATTTCACAGTCTCACTCAAACACTTACACCCACACCCTCATGCTCATTCACATTCTCACACACTCACATAATCTCTCACACACTTTCACTCACACTCTCTCACACACTCATACTCCCTCTCATGCACAGTCCTCCCTTTGGCCTTTTGGGCTAAGGAAGACCCAGCAAGGCTCACTAGGCTGAGCTGCTCCCTAGGAGGTGAGAATATCTAGGGCATAGGGGTCCACCAGCCCCATGGCTCACTAGCTGTGTGTCCCTGTCCTGCTGTGGGATCCCACCTGTGAGGTAGACATACACCCTCTGCTTGGGGAAGGCCCCAGGCACAAATGGTGTGGGAGTACAGGGGCAGAGGCCAGTGGCAGCTGGGAGCAGTCCAGTGAGTTCTGAATCAGAGCCTGGGGTCTGTATGTGAGATGGGGTGCAGAGCTAGTTGGGTTTCAGCTACAGCTCCAGGCCTGCCCCCAGGGGTTGCTTAGATACCCACCATCCCTCTTCCCTATGCACTGTCACTGTGCTGGCTGAATCAGGCCTTCAAGCCTAAGGAGAAACCCAACTCTCCCTGGGCCCAGCCATGGAGCTGGGAGGTGGGGTCCTGCACCAGGAGAGGCAGGAGACCCTGGGAAAAGATCACTGGAACCCCAGTCCTGGGATTCAGGCCTGGGGTTGGTACAGGGTCTCCCACAAGGGACTTGAAGCCAGGGGCTGACAAAGCAAGACAAGTAGCACAGCTTAACAGTGACAGACAAGGCCAGGTTTCCAGGGTGGTGGGAGGGCCCTGGCAGGGCCATGATTGGGTCTGGGCATCCATGAGGGACCGGTAGGGTGTCTGGCCAAGGTTCTTCCTGAGGGGTCAATGAGAAACTGGGGGGATCAGGCTGGGTGGGGAGGACAAAATGGAGAGAGCAGAGAGGCAAGGAAGGCAACCAGGCCAGAGGGTGATTGAGCCCAAGCATAGGGTGTAACTTTGCGCTGAATCCATCCCATGGCTGCCTAGAAAAGAAGGGGCAGGTGGAAGTGGGGAGCCTGAGGGTGGAGGTCATCAGTCATGGAGGTCCAGGTTGGGTCTTGCTTCTTTTGTTCCCTCCTCACATGTCAACTGAGAACCTTTCTGGAAGGAGAAGGCCCCTCATCACTGTCTGGTGATTGTGGAACATGGATTATTCCAGAAAGAGCAGAGGAACCAGTTTACAGAAGAACAAGTCAGCCTCCAAGTGTCTTGGGGACTCTGTAGCACGGGTTGTGTGGCTCCATGCACATGCCCACCCACTTGTCCCCACAAGTGCCCCTCAGCCACCACCACCTCCCCATGAGGCCTCCCTTGGCCCCCTCCACGAGGCCCTGCTTTGGCCTCTTCCAGAGACGGCTCCTCTCAGACCCCTGCCCAGTGGTTGGACAGTGACACCAGGTCTGCCAGTGGCACTGGCAGCATTCCACAAACACTGTCTCCAGTCCCATGATCAGCAGGTGCTCCCACCTCTCACATGCTCAGTGGTCACTGTGTCCACCCTCCATGGCAATGGACTTTCAGGGGCCAAAAGGGGTCTCACTACCATGCCCTCCACAGCCTGGTAAGGGTCCAAGGGGCCATGTACTAGCTGGACAAGGGTGTGGTGAGAACATGGCTCTTTGAAGCCCAGTCCCAGCTCCGGCCAAGAAGGTTCATGTCCTCATCTGCTGTGGCCCCCTCCCAGAGGACTGCTGGGGTCCTCCCAAAGCAGTCTGTCCTGGGGTGCTCAGTGATGAGCCAGGACCGTGGTGGGCTGGGAGTTGCGCTGTTGGGGTCTCTGGGCCCCAAGCCAGGCCCTGACACAGGGCCCACTCCCCCACCCCTGCAACCCTCCCCCAGGCAGGTGTGAGGAGGCTCCTCTCAGTTTCTCCCCAAGTGACTCATTTGGGGCAAACTTGGCCCTGGACAGCACATGCAAATGGTTGTTTGTTCCACACTAAAAAAACATGTTTCTCACCCTCTGAGGTTCTCTCCAGAAATAGCTTGCCCTGGTTCCCCACCTGCAGCCCAGCCACTGCCCCCTCAACCAGCATGGCCAAGTTGGCCTGGCTCAGATTTGGGGGGCCTCCCCCCTCCCCCAGGGCAGAGTCCACTGAGCCCACCAGGCCCATCTTGGTCAGTGACACAGTGACCACCCTGCAAATGCTGGTAACTTCAGTGAGTTAAAGTGGTCCTCAGCTTGCTTCCATCCCTGTAACCCAAGCCCACAGGCCCTGCCAGTGGTCTGGTAGGGGAAACAGGGGAGAGGCTTGTAAGGGAACCATCCCTGGGACCCTGCTGGTCCCCCCTTTGCAGGTGAAAACAGCCAGGCTCCGCAGAGTTGAGGAGATCTCCTGAGGTCATGTGGGGATGGGCACTGTGGGCTCACCTGGGGTCACAGCACCAGAGCCCTCATCACCCTGTCACCTCCCTGGCCCTGACCAGCCCTGTCCTGTCCTGTCCTCACCCTGCCCAGGCCCTGGCCACATTCCATCTCCATCCAAGCCTTCAGTCCCATCTCTCCCTCAGACACTGTCCTCATCCCTTATCTTGCCATTCATGCCTCTCCCTGTCTCTCTGTGTCTCTCTTTGTCTCTGTCCCTGTCATCTCTCTGTTTATCTCTTTCTGTCTGCCTCAGTCTCTCCATGCCTATCAGACTCTGCCTCTACCTGTATCTTCCTCTCTCTGTATCTCTGTTTCTCTCTGTTTATCTGCCTCCCTGTCTCTCTCTGCATCTCTCCATCTCTGCATGCCTCTGTCTGTTTCTGTCTCTCCTATCTCTGTTTCTGTTCTCTTTGTCTCCTTCTCTCTCTCCCCTTCTCTCTGTCTCTCTGTGTCTCTGTCTCTCTTCCTCTCTCTGACTCCTTGTGTATCTTTCTCTTCATCTGTCTCTCTACCTTTTCTTCTGTCCACCTCTCTCTTCTCTCCCCCTACTGTCTCTCCCTCTGCCTTTTTGTCTGTCTCTCCCTCCTTTGTCCATCTGCCTCTCCCCATTGTGTTTCCCCTTGTCTCACACTGGTAAATCTAGGAAAAGCTGGACTCTTCTATTCTTTCCAGAATGACCTGTCTCCACAATCACCAGATAGTGATGAGGGGACTGCTCCCTCCAGAAAGTTCCCAACTGACACACGAACTAGGAATAGAAAGAAGGTGGTCCCTCTTGACCCTTCAGAATGTGATGGCTAAGGTCAGTGGGCCTGACATTGTGACAGCCTGGAGTCTCCTGAGCTGGCTGGTCCACCCACATGTGGGCACCTTTTAGGGCTTCCACACAGGCAAGTCTGGGTGCCAGTACTGGGCAGTAATGGCCAGTGGCCACTCACTCCCACCTGCAGCTTCATGAGCTTCACAGACAGAGCCGGGCTTCACCCCACAACACCAAGGGTCTGAGAAGCAGGGCTGCCTCAGGGTCCACCACCCACCTCCAGGACTGCAGGACAGGGCAGGGGAGCAGGGTCAACTTTCCAGAGGAGTCACCAAGGACAAAAGGCATAGAGCAGGGGGCATGGGGGCCAGGTCATGATGCCGAGGTGGTAGGGGAACCCAAGTGGGTCTCTGTGACACTGATGCCCGTGGGCCATCACTTAGAATGATCAGGATGACACAGCTGCCCTCAGGTCCTCCTGGCCTCCAGAGACACACATGCAGGGCCACAGGTGAGGTCTGGGGTGTCTGAAATGTCTGGGGTGGGTGGGTGGACACACTGGGCACACCCCACCCAGGCCCTGCACCCACATGCCCAGTTCAGCAAGTGTTTTTAGATGAGCCTTCCAATGTGCCAGACTAATGTGGAGGAGGCCCAGCAGGACACAGACACAGGAGCAGGGGAGGCAAATGGAGAATCAGATGCCCACCCCACCTCCACCCCAGGCCTCTGGGCTCAGTCAGAGCAAAGCCTATGCCCCTCCTTAGAGGCGCCCACCTGGTCCTGTTGCCACTCCTTACTGCTCCCCCCCCACCCATCCTGCTCTCTCCAGCCACCCACTGACCCCTCTGGAAGAGCCTTGGCCAGACCCTCCACAGTCCCCCATGGACACCTTGCCCCACACACAGCCCTGCCAGGGCCCTCCCACCACTCAGAAGCCTGGCCATGTCTGTCACTGTCAGGCTGTGCTACTCGTCCTGCTCTGTGATTGTCCCCTGGGCATTGTCCCCAAGGGCACCAGGCCTCAGCTTCCAGCTCTCACTCCCTGGAGACCTTACATCAGCCCCAGGTCAAGCCCCAGGACCAGAGCTCCAGTGACCTTGTCCCAAGGTTTCCTGCTTCTCCTGGAGGGCTTCTCAGTAACCCCAGGGACAGGCCCCAAGCTGCAGGTGTGTCTCGACCTTCTCTGCCCCTCTCTCTGGGGCTCTGAGTCAGGCCCCAGGCTCTGACTCAGAACTCACTGGATTGCTCCCAGCTGCCACTGGCCTCTGCCCCTGTGCTCCCACACCATTTGTGCCTGGGGCCTTCCCCAAGCAGAGGGTGTATGTCTACCTCACAGGTGGGGTCCCACAGCAGGACAGGGGCACACAGCTAGTGAGCCATGGGGCTGGTGGACCCCTATGCCCTGAACGTTCTCACCTCCTAGGGAGCAGCTCAGCCTAGTGAGCCTTGCTGGGTCTTCCTTAGCCCAAAGGGAGGAGTGTGCACGAGAGGGGCCATGTGTATGTGAGGGAGTGTGAGTGAGAGTGTGACTGTGAGGGTGTGTGACTGTGAGAGTTTGGGGTGGTGTGATTATGTAAGACATTGTGTGATTATGAGTAAGTGATTCAGAGTGAGAGTCAACTGTGTGAGTGAGCAAGGGCTATGGGAGTGAACATGTGTCTGGGTCCCTATATTCATCTGTGTCAGTGTGTCTGTGTGTCAGTGTGTTCTGAGATGTAGGGAGGGGTGAATGTGAGTTAGGGTGTCTTGTATGGCTGTACTTTTATTGTTTAAGTGTGTAGTAGGGTGTAGTGCTGTGTTCATATGTGTGTGTCCAAGTGCGTTTCTCTGCATGCTCATGTGACTGTGGGTGTGAATGTATGCACCTGGATGGTGTGGGTTCCTGTGGCTGTGTTGTGAGTGGGGAAATGGGTCAGTGTACCTATCTGGGCCTCTGTCTCTGTCCAGGTTTGGGCCACTTACCCTGAGACCCTGGCTGTCACTGAGATGACTCATGGAGCCCTCATCCCATCTCCTCATCACAACACAACCCTACTCCCAGAGGCTCCTCAGCACCCACATACCCCTGTCCTGGGGTGGGGAACTCTGCATGGAGCTAGAAGTCTGAGGGCTCTGCCCAAAACAATAGGTGCTGGTCAACTTTGCCCCCACTAAGAACCCTGCACAGGCACCAGCCAGATAACACACACACAGGGCACACACATGTGTATGGAGTAAATACACATGAATATATGAATACATGTTTGCATCCCCATTTATGCATGCATGTATGTGTGCACATGTGGGTATGTGGGTGTGCACACTCGGGCAAGTGCATACACCCCCATGCACACCCATGTACACACATATGTACACACATAGGCCCTGCAGTGGGGCTGCAGACCACATCTACCCCGGGGACACATTCCCACCCATTGCCCACCATGTGCTCAATCATGAATGTGCACAGGTTCCAGCTGTGCTGGGGGCACAGGCCACATCCTCCCATGGCCCTTTCACTGCCCAGGTGTTGGGGGGTTACTATGAGCAGAGAACCAGGAGCACCTGAACAATGCATGGTGGCCTTTCCTTGGGGGGGTTATAATAGTCAGACCTGGAAGGGTGGGATGGGATAGCTGGGTCTCCTAGGAGCCCCACTGCACACCTGCACACATACTACACACATCTGTGCACACAACTACATACCACACACTTACACACTGCACATGCCTTTATATATACCCACACACACTGCATACCTGCACATCACACATTTACACACTACACACAGCATTGCAACCACATGTAAATACGATGTGCACCTACATACATCTGCACACACTTCTACACACCATATACATCACAGACACCTATACACACACCTACATGCCACACACACCTGTGCACACCCATCTCTACACACAGTACACATGCTACACACACTTCCATACCACCAGTAACATTCCTTCACACCACACACTCACATGCATCACAAATTACACACCCCACACCCTATATGTATATACATATGTACACATATGAATGAATACATACATTCATATACATATTACACACACCTACCCACTACAGACCTGCACACATTACACACACATAAGCATTTACCTGTACACACCTGCATACTGCATACCCCTGTACAAACATCTGTACATTCATATGCATACTATAGATACCTACACACTACATACCTGCCCACACCACACACTTCATACACCTGTACACACCTGTATATACATGTGTGCACTGCATGCACCTACACACTACACACCTACACACATCACACTACACACACCTATACACACATATGCACACACATGCTTATTACACACACCTATCCACTACTCACCTATACACATCACACACTACTCACACTGTGCACGCATCTGTATACCCACCACACTCTCATATGTGTGAACACATTTGTGAACACAGCTATACACACTTAGGCCGTGCTCACTCCATGGGTCTTCTGCACATTGGCATGCTCACTTGTGTGCTTGTACTCACAGGCACATAGGGCATGTGCTGACTGTGCTCTGTGATTGCAGCCAGAGAAGGCTGTCCCAGTGCTCAGAGTGGAGAGCATTGTGAGGCCACAAGGACAGGACTGTGTGGCCCCTGGGAGCATGCCTGCTGGTCAGCTCCTGTGACCCGGACAGTCAGTGCTGGGGATGCAGCTTGTGTGCACATGTGTTTCTGTGTTGTTAGTGCACACACATGGATGTGTGACTGTGGAGCAAATCCCTGCTCATCATTCAGCCCACTTTCCATTTGTCCCATCAGTGCAGGGACTGTGGTTCTGGAAAGTTCTGTCTGGCAGGGCCCTGGATGGCAATCAGAATGAGTGCCTTGGTTTTCCAGGGCTTCCCCATAAGGACATGGCCCATGGTGGGATTTGCACAGCCAAGGCCCAGGACCCTCACTACCCACAGGGGGGCTGGGTGCACAGCTCCCTTCCCCAAACACCTAGTCTGAAAAACATGTCCCTGAGCCAGCTCATTCCCTGCCCCCCACATACTCACAAAGGCACAAACACATACTTGCAAATATTTCTAAAAACACCCAGGACAGGAACCGCAGAGCAGGTGGGGGCCTGAGCGGAAAGTCCCTCTCACCCCTGAGACCAAAGCAGCTGACTCGGAACCCATGAGCATTTGCATTGGTGGGGGATGCCGAGGCCAGCTGTTTGGGAGGATTCCTGACAGCCCTCTCTCTGCCGTGCCCCCAGGTGTCCAGGCCTGTGCTGTGGCCAGGCCCAGAGTGACCAGGCCCCCAAAGGACTCCTGTGGGGCTTCTTGGGTGGAGTGGGGAGGCCCAACTGCCATGGGCAGGGTCTCCCAGCACCCTGGGCAGTGTGATTTGCAGGCTACCAGGGGTTGAAGCCGTGCCCAGAACAGGAGATTCCTGCTCCACTGCTGCCCTGCACGCCTCCAGGTTGCGGCACTCCAGGGGCTCCCTACCCCAGCCCACCCCAGCTCCAAATGTTCATGCTGGAGGCAGACCTTCCCCTTGTCCCAAATGGGCTATGGACATAGCCCTGTTAGAGCCCACTCTACACCTTGAGACCCCGAAGGACCAGCAAGGGCATGGTGACCATGAGACAGGCCACCCTGGGGGTGTCCCCATCTGGGGATGTGGTGCATGGGTGTCTGGGCCAGGCCTGCTGTCCCCACCCCAGCTTCCCAGATGCAGGATCAGTGCCTGCCCACCTCTCCAGCCAGGACCTAGCCCTTCAGGGACAGCTCTTAAATTTGAGGAAGGTGTGTGTGGAGGACGTCCAGGGTATGGTCTGGGTGACAGAGGTAAGTGTAGTGGCCCCTCTTTACACACACAGTCTCCCACACGTGGTCATGCAGACCCACAGCCACATGGAGACACAAATGGACACACACAGAGAAAGACAATCACACCAAGACAGAGAGACAGACACACACAGAGACATACTGAGGCAAACACAGAGACACAGAGAGATATGGAGATCCAGAGAGTCAGAGACACACAGACACAAATATACACAGAAATGTAAACACACCCAGGCATTCAGACACACTACTGGGCAAACACACATACAGGAATTGCAATACAGATGTACCCCCAGACCCAATGGGCTCAAACACACGCATAGGCACATGAGGCCTCTCAGGTAAACATGTGTTTACACTGACAAACATAGATACACAGACACTCCCAGACACACACACTCTCGGAGGCTAGCACTGGACATAGTCATGTGGACATTGTGCACACACACCCACTTGGGGACACACCACATCCAGACACTCATGAGTTTCATGAACTCACATAGGACACATGGGCTGCCACAGCTCACAGCCCTACACAGCTCACATGGGCCCACAGGGCACACATGGCTCATATGGCACACATGACTCACATGACACACACAGGCTCACACGGCACACATGGGGTCACATTGCACACACGGTACACACAGGTTCAAATGGTACACACGGGCTCACATACCAAATGTGGTTCATATGACATGCATGGGCTCACATGCCATGTGTGGTTCACGTGGCACACATGTGCCCATATGGTGCACATGGCTCGTGTGGTGCACATGGCGAACATGGACTCATGTGATACACCCAGGCACACATGGAAAACATGGGTTCACATGGCACACATGGCTTGCATGGAACACATGGACTCGCATGGCATGCACGGCTCACATGGCACAATGGGCTCACATTGCACACATGGTGCACACAGGCTCACATAGCACACATGACTCACATGGCACACACAGGTTCACATGACACATGTGGGCTCACATGCCTCACATGGCACACACAGGCACACATGGCACACACAGGCACACATGGTGCACACAGGCTCACGTGGCTCACAGCTCACACATTCTCTCCCAGACATATTCACTCCCAGAGGCACATGGGGATGGGGTCACATGGCCCAGTGGGGATTTCTTTCTGGGCACCAATGGAGACCCCTGCCAGTCAGAGACCAACAGCCCTGTCCTTAGACATCCCCTTGGGGCCAGTGATTCAGGGGACTTGGGGACCCTGGCTCAGCACAGAGGTGCACACCAGGATAGCACACACCTCAGGCTGGGGCTAGGACTGGGGTCTCACACACACAGGGAGCACAGATCCCACACCCAGAAACCCTCAGTAACCCGTGCACTTGCCTAACATGGGACACAGGCTGGCACATGTGGTTACAGGGCTGGAGGGCAGCACATGGTTCAGGCTGTGAACTCACACCCAGACATACTCAATCCCCAACACATTCACTTGCACACACCCCACAGGAAGCTGTCCGGCAGCCCCCTCTGGGACCCTGTCCTGCCCCATTAGGCCAAGCACTTAGGGCCCACAGTCTAGCTGCCTGTGTGTGTCCCCTTTCAATGGACCCACTCTGAACCACTGAAGATGGTTCCAGAAGCCAGACTGACCACAACCTCCAATGCTCTGGGGGTGAAGCCTGGCCACCCCCAGCCACCTGGGTCCCTGATTCCGCACACTGGCTGTGGAAAGGTCCTTGGAGCAGGGTCCATGCATGGAGCTGTGAGGGCCCAGCTGCAGGTGGCAGTGCCCACATGCTCCCCACTGCCCTCCTGCTGAGCCCATTGGCCAGCCCAGGCACCTGCCCCAGGAGCCTCCCCGTCACAGCCAACACCCTTCTCAAGCCCCTGCACCTGGCCTTGCTGCCATGGCAGGGCCATCTGGTCCCACTGGGGCCACCACACAACAGAGGCTGAGCTGCCCCACACTCTCAAGTGCTCGGGTGCCTTTGGGTTAAAAGCCCATGGAGGGCTGGCTCAGCCTGGAGGTGTGCAAAGGTGGTCTGGTGGCTCTTGGGCTGTGCTTCTTGGATTGGTGCACTTTTCTGTCAGAATGTGACATTTCACAATAAAAAGATTTTTTTTTAATTTTTTGTTTTGTTTTGTTTAAGAGAAAACTCTGGGCAGAGCAAGAGCATTCAGGGGCATCCATGTAGGTGCCCTCAGCAAGTGTGGTACAAAGACAAGGGGAGAGCAAGGGGCTCTGGGGGCTTGGAGGGATCCACGGAGGGGGGGGACTGGCAAGTGGGAGGCCTGGGGTGGCAGAGCCCCATTCCACCACCTGGGAGCCCAAGGCCTCACACCCAGGCCTCCAAGGGCTTGAGGTCCCTGTGGGCTGACAGGCACAGCCCTCCGCTGGGCCTCCCCTGGCAGAGTCCCCACTCTTGGTTTGCCGCTCTCTTCAACCCTCCCCCAACCCTTCCAGACCTGGAAGGGGTCATGGCTGGGAAGGAGGTTCTGGCCACTGTGGGGGATGCTCCCCTCCTGGGACCTCCATCCAGCCCTCAGGCCCAGCCCCTGGCCACCAGACAGTCCATGCTGGGGTGGGGTCAGGAGGCCAGGAAGACTGGCTGGGTCCCTCACCCAGGGTGAATTGCAGCCTCACCTAGCTCTCCCCTCATGGTTAGGGCAATGGAGTTGCTATGTATTTAGATTCTAATACTGCCCTCGCAGACTTGACACCAGGCTTATGTCACAAACATGTGGACTTGGTTATGACTGTTTGCTGCAGTGAAGGGGATGAGCCCCCTGTGGGGGTCAGGGCTGGCAGACCTGGGAGGGTCCTCACTGGGAAGAGGATGTTGGGTACATAGGGGTCACCCTATCCTTCTGCACGTGCCACAGGTTACCTTGTGAAATATAATGCGACACAGTGGGCAACAGTGTTGTGTGTCCAACAGGATCTCAGGAACAGCACCCCACCCGCCACATGCTCAGCACTTGCAGCACTCCCAGAGGCCATGAGCAGTGGGGTGGGGAGGGTCAGGGAGTGGGAGAGAGGTGGGGTGGGGTCGGGGCAGAGGGGATGCAGAGGGGCCAGAGGGCAGGAAATGGGGAAGGCCAGGGGGGACACACAGGAGAGGTTGTGGGGAGACAGGGCAGGGGAGGAGACAGAGGCAGGAGGCACCTGGCAAGTCATCTCAGAGAAGTGGGGAGTCCTGAGGGGAAGGGTCAGAGGTGCACCAACTCTGAGCCTCTGCTCCCTGATGGCCTCTCCCACCCCCAGCCTCTCCCCAGACCTGGTCATCTGCTTTTAGGATTCACTGGAGCCCTGGTACTAAAGCGGCATGCAGTCCTTCCCAGGAGGACATGCAAATACCCCCACACGCACAGCCTGGACCCTTAGGTGATGCACCTCGGGGCTCAGTCACCTGTTGCTCATGAGGAGCCAAGTGGCACCCCAGGGAAGCCACTTGTGTGCAGTGATCTTGCCAAAGAAAATAGGCAATTTTAAGATTTTTTTAAGCCCAGTATTTTCAGAGGTTTCCACCACAACAGTAGTTCGGGGGACTGGCTCTGCTTTGCTGATAAAACAAAATGCCCAGGTTGCTTTTCCACCTTGTGTTTCATGCTGAGGTTGCTGTGACCCCCTCGGCAGAGGAGGTGGCCTGTGGGTCAGAAGGCAGCTGACACTGCAAACCAGCAATCCCGCAGCCACAGAGCTTCAGGGCTCTGCCATTGTCTAGGGGCAGAAGGAGGAAGGAACGGCCCGCCCAGGGACAAGCACAGACTGGGGCCACCTGAACAAGCCCGTGGATCTGGAACGTGCACCAGGGCCCTGCACAGGCAGCACAGCTCTTGGAGCATTGCCCACGACAACAAAGGACTGTGGTCTCTGTGACCAGGCCGGCCGGCTGGCACACGTGTGGGGCACAGAGAACTGACGCTTCTCTCTCCCTCTCTCCCTCCATCTGTTCCTCTTTTTAAAATTGGTAAACATACATTTAGTGGATGATCAGTTCTTTAAAAATACTTTGAACCCATACCTGGGCAGCTGTACAAACACACATGGACCACAGACACAGAGCCACACATGTGAGGAGGTGGAACAGCATGAGATTTGACCACTGGGATGGGAGGCGATCCCACAGACTCTGAGCTTGGAATGTGAGCTTCTGAGACCAAAGACCCGGGACCTCACCAGGCTGCCACAATCTGAACCTGCCTTGGAGGCCTGAGTGGGCCGCAGGCCCAGGCTTGCTCCCTTGGCAAGGACCAGGCGCCCTCTTCCTGCCCCACTGGGCGCCCTCAACTCAGAGATATCCAGGACAGGACAGGTGACCAGGAGTATGGTCCCCTTGGGCTGCCTCCCAAACACCAACTCAGTGTCCAGGGACCTCCAGATACTTCCCTCAGCATGGATGCTCACCCCAGGTACAGCCAGCTCAGCTCAGGTCACTGTCCTGTTGTGGTGAGCTCATCCTGGAAAGGACGGGGCCAAGGTAATCCTGAGGCCAGGGTCAGGTGACTCGACATAGGAGTCAAGGGGCCTGGGGCTGGCCTCCCTGCAGGCGGCCCCTCTGACCAAGTCCTGGGCACAACACCAAGCACTGCAGCTCTTGAACTGGACACCAGCCCACCACACATATGCAGAGCCCTGCTGCCCCATGTGGCCATCAGCAGCATTGCAGCCCATGGTCAGCAGCATGCTCTGTTACCTCTGGCTGGGTCAGATGGGGAAGGGAAGAGCATAGGGCAGTGGGGAGGTGGCAGGTGGGGGCAAAGGGCAGAGGATGAAGGACAGAGGGTAGAGGGTAGAGGGCAGAGGGGCAGAGAGGGGGCCATGGCCAGAACCCCCTGGCGGGGAGGGTCTGGGTTCAGCCTGGGACCCAGGGCTGGGCAGAGTCAGCGGACATTTCTGGATTCCGTCCTCACCACACACCCTTACAGGGAAACTGGGATCCATACAGGGAAGGTCACACTGAGTGCCAGGAACAGCACGGACTCCAGGCACCAGCATTTTCCACTGCCTCCACTATGGGGTTTCTTCTGTCCTGATGGCTCCAGGTCCAGCTTTACCTGAAGTTTGAGGCCTGATGGTGGTTGCTCTGCTCCCTGGACAGGTGGCATGCTATCTTTGCCACTGCACTTTGGGGGAACACTTCTCAAGCCCTGCCCCCATGCCCAACAGAGTGACATGCAAGGACCCACTCAGCCTTCCCATCCTGGGTTCATTTTCAGCTGGTCTAGGCGGGTAGTCATTCTCTGTGTCCTGGAGGAAGACATTTGGCAACACAGGTGTGAGGCCACCGCCCACGGGGGATCAACCCACCGTGCAGGCTCGGGAGCCCCCTGGTGGCCATCCTGTGCCATCGCAGTTCTGCCATTCCCCAGTCACCTGGCCCCTCCCCAGAGCTGCTCCCAGGCTGGGGCTTTTGAGGCAAACCTGAAAATGCCTGCACAGAGGGTGGTGGTCTGCGCGACAGAGTCCAGGAACAACGCAAACCAATGCAGAGCGACAAGAAGAAGCCACCACGAGCAAGGACCAGTGTCAGGAGGCTCTCCAGACTGAGACTCGGGAAGAGCCACTTGTTAGATCATCAGATGTGGGGTACGCAGGGCATGCAATTAATTTTGTTAACTAAAGCGCTCGATGAGGACAAGGAAATAAGACATTTTAAAATTAATCAAGAGTTTTGAGAACTTTTGGAAAACGTGCTTTGGAGTCAAGAATGGTGAGACAGACCGCCCCCAGGACACAGCTGGAGGGGCAGTCCCTGAGAAGGATGGGAAGTTGAAGCTGCGCCCAGACGCAGCACAGGGAGCCAGGGACAGAGCGAGCACGACAGCTGGACCTTATGTGGCCCGCACAAAAGAGCAAGAAAATACTGAACGTCCCCACATGGGGACCTCCCTTCCAAAAGAAGAAAGAGAAGGCTGGGAGAAGCAGTGACTAGGGATGTTCCAATGGTGGTGAAACGCTCTCTTCCTACTCAAAATCCACCAGCCCTAAGCAGGCGGACACTTTCATCGGTGCAGGGGGCAGACACAGCGCCACCTCCTGGCGGCCCAATCAGGAGCCTGCTGCCCTGTCCCGAGGGGGAGAGTCCCAGAGCATGGGCAGGGCTGGGTGCTCAGAGGCCTGTCTCCTGGGTCTGCAAACGAGCTCTTCCCCCCTGTGTCCCCATGAGGTCATCCCTCTTCACAATGTGTCCTCATCTGCTCTTCTTGTGTGGGCGCCACTCATTTGGAACTAGGGATGATGTAGTGACCTCGTTTTACCTCAAACACCTTTTACAACCCTATCCACACGTACAGCCACATGTTTAATTCCTGAAGTTGGAACCTCTACACAAAAATCTGGGGGATGCAGTTCAGCTCTTAACACTAAATGAAAACATAATGGGATCCCTGACATTTTGAGATGAGCACAGGGTTTAGAAGCATCCAGACAGAGGGCAGGTGGCCAGACACACAGGGGGCAGTGGCAGGGGCAAGGGCAGGGGTAGGCTCAGGAGAGCCGTGGGGGCCAGTCAGGTGCAGGGGGCTAGAGTCACCCTGGCAGGTCCTCTTGCGCCCTCACAACCGCTTCACCCTCATCCTGGCCCCAGGGTGGCCACAGAGTGGTCTCGGGAGCCCCCATGTGGCCATTATGTGCCATTGCAACTGCACCAGATTGAGTGGTTTCCAAGACCCCAGCAGAGGTCACAGGTATGTGGCCTCCAGTCACTGGGCCAACTGTGTTCACCGCCTGACCACACCCAGCCCATAACACCACCTACAGGGACCGGGACAAAATGCAACATTTCATACAAATAGTGTCAGAAACAAAGGAAATGACCCCAAAGAAAATGAGGAGCCAGAGGGAATGAGAGACAAGACCAAACAGGTGGGTGACCTGAACAGGCATCTCCAGGGACCCCCTCAAAGCAGGAGCCTCTGGGGGGGCTTCAGAGAAATGGACCACACCATGGACACAGTTGGTGGCCTTCACACTGTTGGAAACCAGAGGCCCACGGCCCTTACCTAATCACAGCCCACCTGTGACCAGACCCAATTCACGATCCCATGAGTGGGCATCACAGAGCAGCCCAACTAAATCACGTTGGATAAAAACCCAAAGTGCAGAAGAGACCCTCATGCGTCCATGCTGCTCTGATCGAGTTTGGAATAAACATAGGCGGGGGGACGGACCAATCTCCAGGCGGAGGATCCCGAGTAATGATGGGAAGGTCCCACCTGATCGGAGGAGCTCTGTCCTCACCCTTAGGTGTGGGCTGCAGTGTGTCTTTCCTCCTGAAGACAGTGGACAAAGAAGGCGCAACAACACTTTCCAGCAGAGAACCTGACAGCTCCCCTCAGTCAGGAGGTCGAGGTCAAGGTCCCAGTGACCACCCATGTGGGCAGTATGTCCTCGCTATCCATGTGCAAACCCCAGCATCCTCACGAGGAAAACATGAGACAAACTAATGAAGGGCATCCCACCAAACAGCTGCCCAGTCCCAGGAACTGCCCAGGTCCTCAAACCCGAGGAAGTCTCCAGAACCACACCTCCAGTGGATCCTGGTGACAGCTGGACGTTGGATGGGGTCCTGGCTGGGGTCCTGGCACAGAGAAAACAACACTGGCTGAAAGGGAAGGAGACCTGAAAGAACGCAGGCTTTAGTCAATGATGCATCGGCACCAGCGCACTGATGGCGGCACAGGTGTCAGTGATGCTGTGCGATGTGACCTCGGGAGACCAGCTGTGAGACTCCGGGCTTTCTTCCTGAGTCGTCTGTAAATCTACAGCTATTCTAGAAAAGACATTTATTAAAACTTTTAACAACCTGAGAATAACAAAAGCAAAGCTTTCCTCTCTGGGCCTAGTTCCTGCTGTGACTGTCATGTTTTCTCAGTTTTCCTGTCCTTGTTTTTTCAGCTTCTCTGGTTTTTGGTTTTTGTTGTGTTAATTATGAAGAGTCTTGGTTTTTTATTTCAATATGAGAATATCCACTTGAAATTTTGTTTATCCTTACTTGAGGGTATTATTTTCCCATTACTTTTATTTTATTTATTAATTTTATGTTATAAGTTATCTTTTATTTAATGTTTATTATAGTTACCATTTAGTCCCCTTATGCCTCCTTCCCCTGAGCTCCATTGCTTTTAGAGAGAGGAAGGGACGAAGAAAAACATCATCCGGTTGCCTCCTTTACCCAGACCAGGGATCGGACCTGCAACCTACATATGTCGCCTAACCAGGAATCAAACCCACGGCCTTTCAGTTACAGGACAACACTCCAGCCAGTTGTGCCACACAAGCCAATGCGAGAATATCCACTTTTCAATTGATTATTTTACTAAGCCATTACCAGTTATTGTAATTACTAGTATTACGTCTTATTTTTACCACCATGCTTTATATTTTCATTTATATGAATACTTTTATTTATTTCTTCCTTTCTTCCTCATTTCTTGCTTGCTTTCATTGTATATATTTCTGAGATTGATTTTGGTTTTTGTTTGTTTTCTGGTTTAAAAAAGGTATACAATGCGATTGTGTTTAAGACTCAGTTTTTATTACCTCTTTTCATCTACAGAATCTACTACTAATCACATCCTCTCAACAAGGCAAACACATTAGCACAATCCGTGTTCCTTGAGAATTCCACCCTGCCTCTAGAATGTTGACATTTGGGGGAATTTTAGTTCCAGGTAATTGTAGACACTTTCTCCTATGCATTGTGATGATCTTGCCTTTTTTCTCAGCAATAACTTTACTCCCCTTGCTTCATTTTTCATCACAGCTCCTGGGATCTCTCATGTGTGAGGACCCTCCTGCAGTGTTGGCTGTTAGGATTCTGAGGCCTCTTTTGTCTAAAAATGTTTTCATGACACCCATATAATTTTTAATGATTTCCTGGAGGTTAGATTGCAGGTACAAAGCTTTTTCTTTGATGCTTTAAAATCTTCCTCCGCCCTCTCCGTGTGTCCCGTGGGGCTGAGCAGTCTGAAGTCACCATGACTCTTGCTCCTTTTGGGGTGCCCTGCTCTTTGGCTGACACTTTTCCAGTCTTCTCTCTTTTTACTGATGTTCTTACATTTTGTATAGTGAGTGGGCGTGGTTTTCACCACTGTCTCTCCTTCTGGAATTTTATATAATCTTTCACCTTTGGGACCTGTCAGGACACCGCGAGTTATGGTCGTTACAGGTGCACGGGGGTCCCCAAGGAGATGGCAGTTCGGCCAGGCTGGAGCTTGGGAGCCCCCCTGTGGCCATCACGAAGCATGGCATGGTCTGCCTGCTGCGCTGGGTGGGGTTCTCAGGCAGGTGAGCTTTGCGGGTGGTCCCATCCCTCAGAATATTTGTCCCCTTTTCTCCCCCAGCCAACTCCTACCGTGGTCGAGTCCCAGTGTGACGTCACGTGGTGGAGCAGTCTGCCCTGACACGGCCTCCATGACCCTGCTCCCCCTGCATCGCACGCCCCCCACCCCCGGTCACATGTTCAGCTTCTGTCTTTCCAAAGGCACAGAGCCGGTCCTCCTGGGAGGGAAGAGTTAGCCCAACTTCAGGGACCACAGACGCCTGAGTGGGGGCCCTGTATGATGAGGTCTGGCACTCCCCACGCGCTAGGCCTCCAGGGTACAGAACAGCCCACCCCCCACGTCCAAGACCCCCAGCTGAGGCGCCACAGCTCATTTGCAGTGACCTGTGGTGGCCTAGAAACTGCTCATGAGTTCTCAGCACCGTGTGAGCTCCCACGCCGGCAAGCACCATACCGAACTTCCCTGTGTTCAGCCTTATGCCATAGAAAATGAAATATATATATATATATATATATATATATATATATATATATATATATTTAAGAGAGGAAAAGAAACATCAATGGGTGGTTGCATCTCACATGCCTGGTACTGGAGACCTGGCCCACAACCCAGGCATGTGCCCTGTCTGGGAATAGAACCAGCAACCCTTTGGTCCGCAGACTGGAGCTCAATTCACTGAGGAACACCAGCCAGGACAAGAATGAGTAATATTCTTACACATTCTTGCTAAATTTCACCAACTTGTGGCACCTGTCACCCCAATCCCTGCTTCTTGGTCATGGGGATGGTGAGGCCCAGCTATCTTTGGTAAAATGGTTTCCCTGCCAAGGTCTGGCCAACACATGTGGTGGCGTGAGCAGTGTTACATGGCATATTCACTTCACTTCCAGTATTTCTTCCGAATTCAGCAACAGATTGGAAGTTTGTTTGGGGGGCTTCCAGTAAAACATAAAGGATTGAACATAAAGGTTAAAAACATAAAGGGTAGCATTTTTTAGCCTTCTCTCCCAAAACAGCACTCCACTGAGAATTCTGACAATAGCAAATGCTATCCACCCTTTCCACATTTGGGGACTGCCCTCGACATGCCACATGGCAGCTCGTTTAATGCCCAGGGTGCCTTGCTTACAGAGGGGAAACTGTGCTCAAGGCCAGGTCAGACTCCCTGGCCTGAACTCAGGGCTCCCTGGTGGGCTGTCAGGCTGGGGACAGAACAGTGGGGGCACCCACCCCCAATCCCGCCCAGCTCCACTGACACAACCGCTTGCCCGCCTTGTGCCCACCTGCTGCCCACAAGATATTATGTCCCATGGGCCTGCTGAGCCTCCATTGGGAAGAGGCCTCATGTTCCTTGGCTGACCCATTCTGCTGTGCCCCCATAACCACTTCACCCAGGGCCCTGCTCCATGCCCCACATGCCTTGCTGCCCTCGAGGATGGGGTGCAGCACTGGTTGCCACAGAACCAACACTGTGTAGCAGCAGCAGGGAGGGTCAAACTGGGAAGCTGGAAAATCCCAGGGTCTAAGCCAAAGCCCAGGAAATATCCTCTCCACCCTTCCTCACCCACAGTCAGAGAATCTGTCCCGGGGGCTCCAGTCCCTCTGTGTCCTGAAAATCTGCAACACGCCCCACCCAGGCTGCCCACCCAGGTGACTCCCCTTGTGTGTGACAGTAGGCCTGTGGCACCCCATTCCTGCTCTGGGAACTGACCCTGACGAAGGGGCCAGGATGACCACTGGCTCTCTGCACTTGGCCCACGGGACCTGGGTGTGACCTGTGGGAACAGAACCAGAAGCACCCAGTTAGGTTATACGTTTAGGTCTATGATCATTTTTGAGTTCAATTTGATGTGTGTTGTAAGGAAGGGATCTGTTGTGGGTTAAATTATGCCTGCCAAAAAAGACAGACTGAAGTCCCACCCCCAGTACCTGTGTATGAGACCTTATTTGGAAATACAGCTGACCCTTGAACAGTTCAGGTTTTAATTACATGGGCCCACTTAAATCAATATTTTTTTTTATATCCACATATAAGTAAACCCACATTGTTCCAGGGTCAACTGTAGAGTCTGCAGATCTCATAAAGCTAAACTGATAACATCTGAGTACAATGGCTAACATCCTTATAAGGAGAGAGAGATTTGAAATCAGACACATGAGAGAGACGGAGGCTATATGAGGACAAAGACAGAAGCCAGAGCCACAGCTGCAGTCCAAGAACACGGAGGCCTGCTAGCCACCTCAGGAGCTGGGAGGTGGGGCATGTACTCCTTCAGAGTCTCCCAAAGAGCCAACTCTGCCCGCACCTTGAACTCAGTCTTCTGAACTTGTAGAGAATACATTTCTGTTATTATCAACCACCCAGTATGCGGTCATTGGTCACAGCAGCCCTAGGACACTAATGCAGAGCCTGACTTCATTCCTTTGTATATCCACTGCCACAGCATCATTTGTTGGAAAGACTATCCTTTCCCCATTGAGTTGTCTGCACACTCTTGTCAAATATCTATTGATGGTGGCCAAGACATGGAGGCAATGAAAGTGTCTTTGATTGATGACTGGATAAAGAAGCTATGGTACATATACACAATGGAATACCACTCACCCATAAGGAAAAATGAAATACTGCCATTTGTGGCAACATGGATGGACCTTGAGAATATCATGCTCAGTGAAATAACTCAGTCCAGCAAAGCTAAGAACCATATTATACTCATATGTGAGATGTAAAGCTGAAACTCATAGACAGAGACAACAGTTGGTGGTTGCCAGAGGGAAGGAGGGTGGGCATAGTAAAGGGGGCTAAATAGATGGTGATGGAGGATGATTTGACTTTGGGTGGTTGGGTACATGGTGTGATATACAAATCGTGTAACATAGTGATGTACACTTGAACCCTATATGGTCCTATTAACCAAAGTCACCCCAATAACTTTAATTTAAAAAATCAACTGACCATAATGCAAAGGTTTATTTCTAGATTACCAGCTCTGTTCCACTGGCTTGTGTGTCTATTCTCTTGCCCACCTCACACTGTCTTGATCACTGTAGCCTTGTAGTAAGTTTTCAAAGTGAGACTCATGCACCCTACAACTGTGTTCCTGCAACTTTACTGAATTCATTTAACAGTCCTAATTGCTCTTGCGAATTCTTCACATTTTCCCCTATACAAGATCATGTCATATGCAAATAGGGACAGTTTTATTTCTTCCCTGACTCCTTTCTTTTTTCTTGCCTAACCACCCTGACTGGAGCCTCCAGCACAGTGTTGAATAGGAATGGAGGGAGCAGGCATCCCTGCCTTGTTCCTGGTCTTGGGGAGAACACTCCCGTTGTTCATGCCTGAACATGACATGAACTGTAGAGTTCTGTTCTTGGTCTGTTGAGTCCAGCCAATTAATTTTAACTAAAGTATGTATAAAGGTGATTAAACAGAGAAACAACAATATTTTCTTTGACTAAATAAGTACATGCACAAAAGAAACCTACAACCTAAGCCTTACATATTTTACAAAGATTAACACAAAATGGATCACAGATCTAAATGTAAAACTAAAAGAGGAGTTGGTGGCAAAGTAGGTGGGAGCTGAGCCCACTTGCTCATGTACCCAACTGGGACACTTAGCTGATCTTCTGAAGGGCAAATTGAACAGCCAACAGAATCTTAACTGATACGAAGTTTGGAAGCCCAAAGTGTGCAAAGGATGCTTCAAAAGAGTTAAGGTAAGGAGGGTTTATAGGCAAACAGGGAAAGTCCCCAGGCATGGAGCCAGAAACTGTGGCTGCCATTGCATCCACATCAGAAGAGAGCCAGGTCAGTGGTAACAGACTAGAATCTCCCTCCCCTCCAAGGGTGGGGATATTGAAAACCCACACCAGGAGAGGCTTGAACATGTAAAGTTGCCAGAGGAAAGAAAAGGCAGCAACACAGAGAGCTGGCAGTGCACCCAAGCTGGGGCAGCGGTCATCAGCTGGGACTGTGCCAGAGAGTGGGTGGGATACTGGAGGCACCTAGAGCTGGGAGAAAAGATGGGCTGCTACTGGCTGGGACTGAGATAGATGAAGGACTTGACAGAGAGCTGGAGTGTGTGGAAGCCAGGCAGTGGCTTGGAGCAGTAGCAGTGCCCACAGAGACTTTTTTCAAAAAGGGAACTGAGACACAATGGGCAACAACCTTGCAAGCATAGCTGCCCAGCTAGCAAGGGAGGATTGTGGGTATGATTTGCTCCCACTCAGTGCACCTCAAGGATTGATCAAATGGGGTGCAAAGTGAGGTGGTTTTTCAGTGCCAGCCTGGTACAACTGTGCAGAGTGGAAAGTAAGGGTCACACAGTGCTCTGAGGGTGTGGGCTGGAAACTGGACAACTGTGATTATTGTATACAAGACTAAGCCCCCTTCCTTGCTGAACCATCAGAAAGGGAAAATGGAGCCCAACCACCCACCACCTGCAGGAGACAGGAAGATATGCAAAACTAATCAGGCTGGCTCAAAAACCAGCAGGGGGCTTTTATTTTTTCAACAGTAAGACAGTAAGACAGTAAGACCTGGAGCTGAGGGGGGGAAACACAAACAAACAAACAAAAACCAACCAACAAAACAAACAAAAACAGACAGATCCAGAAAGAAGTCAAAAGGTGAACACTAACAACTAAAACAAATTTCACCCTACAGCATCCAGAGAAGGAGATCAAAGAGACTGCACCATTGAGGCCCACAGAATCCCTACCACAGAAGCACACCCCATGAAAACAGGCAGGCAATTGCAGAGTATCCTGAGATTCAGAAACAAAAATAGTCACCTAAAATGGGGACACAAAGAAAGAACCCCCAATCAAAAGGAGTAGAAAAATCCCTATAAAAAGAGGTAAATGAAATTGATGCAAAAAAAATCAGACATAGAATTTTAAAAAATGGTTATAAGGATACTCAAGGAACTCAGTGACAACTACTAGGAACTGAGTGGGAACCACAACATTATGAAACCAGGAGGAAATGAATACCACAATATCTAAAATTTAAATATATATATATATATATATATATATATATATATATATATATATATATATATATATTAGAAGGAAATACAAACAGGCTGGATGAAGCAGAGGACTGAGTCAGTGATCTGGAAGACAAGGTAGAAAGAAATATCCAGGTAGAGCAGCAGCATGGAAAAAGACTCAGAAAGTATGAGGATAGCTTAAGGGAACTTCAGGACAACATGAAACATAACAACACTCAAATCATAGGAATACCCGAAGGAAAGAGAAGGAGGAAGGACCAGATAACCTGTTTGAAAAAAATGATGACAGAAAACTTCCCTAATCTGGAGAGGGAAGTTCAGGAGGCACAGAGGGTCCCAATCAAGATGAACCCAAAGATGCCAACTCCAAGACACATCATAATTAAAGTGACAATTTTAAAGACAAAGAGAAAATATTAAAAGCACTGAGGGAGGAATAGATAGTAACACACAACAGTGCTCTGAAAAGGCTAGCAGCTGATTTCTCAACAGAAACACTATAGTCCAGAAGGGAATGGCAAGAAATATCCCTTGCCCTGGCTGGTGTAGCTCAGTGGATTGAGCACAGGCTGCGAACCAAAGCACCGCAGGTTCAATTCCCAGTCAGGCACATGCCTGGATTTCAGGCCACTGCCCCCAGCAACCGCACATTGATGTATCTCTCTCTCTCTCTCTTTCTCCCTCCCTTCCCTCTCTAAAAATAAATAAATAAATAAATAAATAAATAAATAAATAAAAATCATTAAAAAAGAAATAACCCAAGTAATGAAAAGCAAAGACGTGCAACCAAGACTACTCCACCCAGCAAGGCTGCATTTAAAATGGAAGCTGAAATACAGAGTTCCCCAGACATAAGAACGTTAAAAGAGTACTCCTCCACCAAACAAGCATTGCAAGATATGCTAAAGGGACTGCTTTGAGAAGATGGAGGAAAAGAGTAAGAGAGTAAGAGAGAGATGAATACAGGTACAAAGGCAAAAATGGCAATGAATAAATTCTTTCGGTAGCAACATTAAATGAAAATGGATTAAATGCTCCAAACAAAAGCCATAGGGTAGCTTAATGGATAAGGAAATACGACCTGCACATATGCTGCCTACAAGAGACTCACATCTGAACAAAAGACATGCACAGACTGAACGTGAAGGGCTGGTAAATATATCCCAAGCAAATGGATAGGAAATTACAGCCAGGATAGCAATACTTGTATCAGACAAAATAGACTTCAAAACAAAGGCCATAAAAAGAGACAAAGGAGGTCACTTTATAATTCTAAAGGGAAGAACCCATCAGGAAACTATAAACATTGTAAACATATATGTACCCAACATAGCAGCACACAAATATATAAGGGAAATCTTGGAGGACTTCAAGAAACACATAGATAGCAACATACTTCTACTAGGGAATTTTAACACCCCACTGTCAACAATGGACAGATCTTCCAAACAAAGAATCAACAAGGACAGTTGGGCAATGAGCGATATGCTAAATCAAATGGGCTTAACTGATATATACAAAACCTGTCACCTCAAATACACAAAATATACATTATTTTCAAATGCACATGGAACATTTTCAAAGATAGACTCTATTATAGGACACAAAACAAGCCTCAACAAATTCAATAAAATTGAAATCATATCAGGCAGACTCTGAGACCACAATATGTTGAAACTAGAAACCAGCCTCAAGAAAAACTCAAAAACAGACAAATGCACAGAGATGTACTAATATGTTATTAAACAATGAATGAGTAAACAATGAGATCAGAGAATAAATTTAAAAAGTTCCTGGAAACAAATGAAAGAGAACACACAACCTAAAACCTATGGGACACTGTGAAGGCAGTCCTGAGAGAGAAGCTCACAGCAATACAGGCCTACCTTAAAAAGACAGAAAAATTTCAAATAAATAACCTAACCTTACATCTACAAAAACTGGAAGAACAACAACAAACAACGCCCAGAGAAAGTAGAAGGAAGGAAATAATTAAGATCAGAGCAGAATTAAATGACATAGAGACTAAAAGGACAATCCAAAGGATCAATAAATCCAGGAGATGGTTCTTTGAAAAGATAAACAAAATTGACAACACTATAACCAAATTCATGAAGAAAAAAAGAGATATGACCAAAATAAATAAAATCAGAGACAAAATAGGTGAAATTACAACTGATATCACAAAAATACAAAGGAACTTAAGAAATTACTATGAAGAACTACATGCCAAGAAATGTGAAAACCTGGGTGAAATGGACAAATATCAAGAAAGATATAATCCTCCAAAACTGAATCAAGAAGATTCAGAAAGCCTAAATAGACCAATATCAGCTAGTGAAATTGAAGCAACAATCAATAAACTTCTGGCACACAAAAGCCCTGGGTCAGATGGGTGCACGGGAGAATGTTACCAAACATTTAGAGAAGAGTTAACTCCAATTCTTCTTAAACTATTCCCAAAAATCCAAGAAGAGGGAAGACTCCCAAACTTGTATTATGAGGCCAATATTTCCCTAATTCCAAAACCAAATAAAGACACAACAAAGAAAGAAACTACGTGTCAATATCGCTGATGAACATAGATGCTAAAATCCTCAACAAAATATGGATCCAGTAATACATTAAAAGATCAGTCCATGGCTGTTGTAGCTAAGTGGATTGAGCATGTGCCTGCAAACCAAAGGGTCACAAGCTCAATTCTCAGTCAGGGCACACGTCTGGGATGAAAGACCAGGTCCCCAAATGTGGGCGTCCGAGGGGCAACCACACATGATGTATATCTCCCTCTCTTTCTCCTCCCCTTCCCCTCTCTCTATAAAATATTTCAGAAAAAAAGATCATACACCATAATTAAGTGGGATTCATACCCGGATTCACCCCCCCGGGATGCAAGGATGGCACACTATATGCAAATCAGTAAATGTAATACACAATATAAACAAACCAAAAGACAAAAACCACATGATCATATTAAATACTTTTACCACGTCCTGGCTTTTTAAAAAAAATGTATTTTATTGATTATGCTATTACAGCTGTCCCATTCCCCCCTTCACTCCCCTCCACCCTGCACACCCCTTCCTACTAACATCCCCCCCTTTAGTTCATGTCCATATGTCATACATATAAGTTCTTTTGCTTCTACATTTCCCATACTGCTCTTGCCCTCCCCCTGTCTATTTTCTATCTACCATCTATGCTACTTATTCTCTGTACCTTCCCCCCCTTCCTCACCCCATCCCCCTGTTGCTATCCCTCCATGTGATCTCTATTTCTGTGGTTTTGTTCCTGTTGTAGTTGTTTGCTTAGTTTGTTTTTGTTTTAGGTGTGGTTGTTAATAATTGTGAGTTTGCTGTCATTTTACTGTACATGTTTTTTTATCTTCTTTTTCTTAGAGAAGTCCCTTTACCATTTCATATAATAAGGGCTTGGTGATGATGAACTCCTTTAACTTGACCTTATCTAAAAAGCACTTTATCTGCACTTCCACTAAATGAAAGTTTTGCTGGTAGGTCCTTGCCTTTCATGACTTGGGATACTTCTTTCCAGCCCCTTCTTGCCTGCAAGATATCTTTTGAGAAATCAGCTGACAGTCCTATGGGGACTCCTTTTAGGTAACTGCCCCCTTATCTCTTGCTGTTTCTAGGATTCTCTCCCTCATTTTAATCTTGGCTAATGTAATTATGGTGTGCCTTGGTGTGTTCCTCCTTTTGCCAACTACTTTGGGCCTCTCTTGGCTTCCTGGACTTCCTGGAAATCTATTTCCTTTGCCAGATTGGGGGAGTTCTCCTTTATTATTTGTTCAAATAACTTTTCCTCTTGTTCTTCCTCTTCCCCTTCTGGTACCCCTATAATTCGAATGTTGGAACATTTAAATATGTCCTGGAGGTTCCTAAGCCTCTCCTCATTTTTCTGAATTCTTGTTTCTTCATTCTTTTCTGTTTGGTTGTTTCTTTCTTCCTTATGGTCCACTCCATTGATTTGAGTTCCAGTTTTCTCCCCATCTCTATTGGTTACCTGTGAATTTTCCTTAATTTCATTTAATGTAGCCTTCATTTTTTCATCTAATTTGTGACCAAATTCAGCCAATTCTGTGAGCATCTTGATCACCAGTGCTTTGAACTGTGCATCTGATAAGTTGGCTCTCTCTTCGTCACTTAGTTGTATTTGCTGTGGAGCTTTGATCTGTTCTTCCATTTGGGCCATGTTTTTTGTCTTGAGATGACTGTTATGTAGTGAGGGGCAGAGCCTTAAGTATTCACCATGGTGGGGCAACCCACGTCGCTGTGTTGCAATGCTGTTTGTGGGGTAGGGGTCCAAGAGGGAATAATGGTGCCTACTCCACTCTCCACTGGATTCCAGTTCCTCCTGTTGACTCCCCCAAGCACACTGGGGGAGTCAGCATTCTCATGCTGATTTCCATGTGGGTGGGTTTGTGTATGTTCTAGGACCCTGTGGGTCTCTCCAATGAGATCTCCTGTGAGGCTGTCTCTCCCAGCACATCAATCCCCACAGGTGTTTTCAATAGGTGTTTTGAGGCTTTATTTCCCAGCACTGGAGCCCTGGGTTGTGCAGTCTGTTTTGCTTCCCAGTTTCACCTTGTTTATCTTCACGCAAATGTGGGACTGCCCAATCCACCAGTTGCCCTGCACACCATGCCCATCCACAATCCACTGCCTCTCTGAGTTTGCCCACTGCCAACCTGCACCCCGGGTCCACCAGACATTGCTTTTTTTTTTTTTTTTTCTTTTTTTTGCTGTGATAATCCTCTCGACTCTGCCACTCCTACCAGTTTGGATGAATGTGTATATTTTCACTTCTTGTTGTAGGACTTCTACAGAGTTCAATTTTCTGTAAGTACTGGTTGTTTTTTTTTGTTTGTTTGTTTCTAAATTTTTGTTGTCCTTATTTTGGTTGTGTGAGGAGGCACACACAGTGTGTCTACCTATGCCTACATGGCTGTAAGTTCCAAGTCCCAGCTTTTATGATTGAATGAATACCTAGAAACTGCATGGCTCAATAATGTGGAATTTCAATTATTTTTTTGAGTAACCAACATGTCTTAAATGCAGCAGCACAATTTTCCTTCCCATCCAGATTGTACAAGGGATCTCTTTCACCAGCACTTGATCTGTTTCACTTTCATTTTCTGTTCCTTTTTACAATATCTTGCTTGCCAGGAGTGGGGTAATTTCCTACTGAGGCTTTGATCTGAAGTATCTGATGACTATCTTCTTTGGGAACCTGTTGACAGATTTATTCATTTCTGGGTCTGTGTTGTTGTCATTTTCTCCATCTGATTCTTTCTTTTGGTTTCCATCATTCACTTGCATTTACCTTTATGATCCTGAAGCCTGCCTACCTTTTCCTATTTGCTTGTAACAAGTAATCAGTTGTTTTTAAAATTTTAAAATTTTATTTATTTATTTTTTTAGAGAGGGGAAAAAGAGGGAGAAAGAGAGAGAGAGAAATATCAATGTGTGGTTGCCTCTCACATGCCCCTTACTGGGGCCCTGGCCTGCAACACAGGTATGTGCCCTGACTGGGAATCAAACTGGTGAGCCTTTGGTTCTCAGGCCAGTGTTCAAGCCACTGAGCCACACCAGCTAGGGCTATTTTTTTTGTTTGACAGCCACAATACCTGAGTCCCATGGGGATGCCATTTCAATGTAGATCCATTAAGATCCTTGTCTTGTTCTTTGTCATTCTCATATTTTCTTGTGCACCCAGACCTGCTAGGAAGGACAGTAGCTACAGGTGTTGTGTTGTGTCATTGTCACCTTTATGTGCTCATAACTAATTAATTCAGCTGGGATATAAGCTCCCTTTTTCTCCTGCTGGACTGTCACTGTGGATGCCTCTGTGAATCAGTCAGGGCTGCTTCTAGAGGCTTTTATTGCCATGGAGACCATTGTAGATGTTGGTTTCTGCCATTGGTTCCAGAGAACTCAACTCTTCCAGTGACTTCTTGATTGTGTTCCCTCCTTGGCAGGGTGCTGGAAACTTCTAACCTCCCTGCTGAACATCTCTGTTTCTTGTCTAGTGGCACTCAGCACTTATGCTTGAAGGACAGTTGCACGTCCATTCACTTGTTTACCCAAAGACAATTGATTTCAGTATCTCTTTTTTGCTATCAAACTTACTATGGAAGTGATATTTCAGAAAGATACTTCAACAGAAGTGCTGAAAACAGTATGCATTACCTCAGACAGCATGTATTTCATGAAATGAATACTTTGACATGGTGTTATAAACACTGCTGATGTTTTTTTTTTTTTGCTGAAAACCCACTTCATATGAAATATTCTCATTCTCAAGTGATTTTTCAGGTTTCATACACTTCACTACTGTATTATCAGAGTGAAATGCATTTCAAGCACAGAAAGTGGACTGATAGGTTCACATTCACTTTGACATTCACAGACCTGTACAGTCCAAATCAGGTAGTGGACTGTGGAAGCATGATCTAGTTGGGGTATGATTTAGTGCTTGGAAGAATACATTACAGAACCTTGTGGTGCAGAATCTTCTTCTACTTCAAAGCTGGCATAGTGCCATGCATCCATTCACTCATTTGCCCAGGGAAAAAGTGATTTCAGTAGCCATTTCACTATCAAACTTACCACAGAAGAGATTATATTTCAGAAAGATATTTCAACAGAAGTTTTCAAAACAGCACATATTATCTCAGACAGTTCTCATTTCATGAAATGAGTGCTTTGGTATGGTGTTATAAACACTGCTGACAGTTTTTGCTGAAAACCCACTTCTTATGAAGTATCGTCATTCCAGAGTGTTTGGAGGGGTTCAAACACTTCACTACTGTATTATCAGAGTGAAATGCATTTGGAGCACAGAAAGGGGGACTGTTAGGTTATATTCACTTTGACATTCACAAACCTGTAGAGTCCAAATCAGGTCATAGTCTGTTAGTCTGAGTTAGGCTACACTTTTCTACTGGAAAGAATATATTGGAGTATACTGGTGTATAGAAGGTTACTCTATTTCAAAGATGACACAGTTCTATGTATCTATTCACTTGCTGGCCCATGGAACAGTGGTTTCAGTAGCTCTTTTGCTGTCACACTTACCACTGCTTCAGAGAGAAAATTCAAAAGAAGTGCTGAAAACAGCAGTTATGATCTCATACACCACTAGAATTCATCACATACTGAAATGAGTACCAGTAAATGGTGTTTCTTTGAAGATGGGTTTTCACAGAAACTAGCGTCATATGATATTTACTCATTCCAAATGGTTTTGATGTATTGGACACTTCACTAGATTTTTATCATAGTGAAACACACTTGGAGAACAGCAAGCAGATTGGTATGTTTATATTCACTTTGACCTTTACAAACCTCAATAGTTCAAGTCATGTAGTAGGCTGTACATGCATGACTTAGCTGAGCTATGCTTCAGTGCTCAGAAGAACATTGTGGAAATCTGTGGTGCAGAAGCTTATTGTATTTCAAAGCTGACACAGTCTTATGCATCCATTCATTCATTTTCCCATGGAACAAACACTTTATTACAGTTTTCTCAGGATGGAATGCACTTGGAAGAGGAGGAGTGGTCTGTTATGTTAATATTCACATTGATGTTCACAAACCAGTGCAGTCCACATCATGTAGCACACTGTGCATGCATGTCTTAGGTGGAGTACTCTTTTCTGCTTGGAAGAACACATTGCAGGGCACTGTGTGCAAGAAGCTCACTCTGTATCAAAGGTGACATAGTTGTATGAATCCTTTGACAGTTTTCTTTGTGTAACACTGATTTTAGTGGTTCTTCAGTAATGTATTCATTTCTGACCTGTACTTATTGAAAAACTCCATTATCATTGGTTTCCAGTACATACTCAGGAAATTAACAGGAGAACCTGCTTTAACTTCCTAACAAACACAAATCTATTCTCCTCACAAAGACACCCCAACCTTCAGTAATACTTGCAACTATAAGCCACCGTTACAGTAATGGATAACCAATATCCAGGGGCACCAGCTTATTCATACCATAATATTCACAGAAATCTAACTACACATCAAACTCAACAATAGAGCTAATGAAAATATCCATTCAGTTGTTAATACAAGGTACTAAGTGGAACTAGTAGTCAATTCTATTGTCTAAACTAAAGCTTGAAACCAAAACTAACTCTGTCTGTAATGTGTCTGTAAGAAAACAGTCTCATGCCTCAGAATTCACTGGTATTTTCACTTTTCACATCATTGTACACTGCAACATGAAGTTAACACCAAAGCCAACTCTTAAATTGCAACTTACCACTGAAGTGATCATATCTCACTGATACAGACACCATCTCTCAGTATCCGTATGGATGAAATGGGTTTGTGGATGAAATGAGACATGAACTACCAAGTCTGGTGGAGGAAAAGGGACAACATGGCTTTTCTCTCAAGGAGAGCAAAAGCCTCAGCCCTTGCCCCAAAGAGCTTTTATTATCTTACTGGGTGCATTACAAGAGGGCCCTCATTTACTATGCACAGGCTCACTTTAGGTGGTTGCCTTATACAAAGAGAGAGAGAGAGAGAGAGAGAGAGAGAGAGAGGATGTGGGGGAGCTTTGTCCACAGAGGCCCTGTCCAGCACAGATGAGAATAAGTCTACCAAGACATGATCTGCTTGGGGAGGAAAGGTGGCTGATCTCTCACAGGAGAAGGACCAAGAGCCTTTTCCTCAATAGCTTTTATTGGGTTTGTTTATACAGGAATTCAGGTAAAGCTCATTACTCATTGTCAGGAAATAAGGATCAAATAACAAGGAACTCTGGGGGTCTATTTTGAGTCAGGGTCAGATAGCTAAAGAGCTGTAAAAAACTTTAAGGAACAAATGTACTTCTTCCTTGAACCCTTATTATTTAATTGAGAGCATTCTAAACAAAGCAGGTTTCACAGGATTTTACATATTCTTTCTTAGGCCTGATCACCTGGGGAACCCACCCTTTCCAGCACAGGGCTACATCACCCTCCGTCATTGTTTTAGGCTTAGGTGGAGCAAGGGAAGTAAGGCAGCCAAGAGATTAGGAGATTTTCAAGCAGACAATGAGGACTCAGGCTATGTCAAAGCCAAGGGGCAGAGGTCCATCACCCCCTTTTGCTGTAGCCCCCAAAGTCCTTCCTTGGGGGCCTCCCATGTGATTGCGCCTGTCTTAGATTGTTCCCCCCTTGGGGAATCTTACCCATCATTGTCTAACCAACCAAGCATTGGGGGCCAGGCAGGGTGAAGTAAAAAGAGCAGAAGCAGTGCTCCTGCCAGGGAGATAACTTTTTGTCTCCTTGGTGGCTTATGGCCCAAGGTCATTCCCTCAGTCTTAGCCTTGGCAGGGGTTACAGCTTCTGATACCAGGCAGGGTGGTTCCCAACAAGAGGATTCTAGTAATCATATCACAGAATAGGGATATTTGCAAATGAAAAGGCAAAAGTAGTTGGACTGGTTACACTCATCCTTGGAAGGTTTAGTATGTTTTTTAGGGAGTTGTTGTGCAGTAAATATCCTCAATTCAGGATGAGGGAGCTTTAGCAAAAAACAAGACTCATGGTGGCCTGGGTACATTGTAGGCCTGATTCCCCACAGGAGAACCTATCTGTGGGTGTGAGCCCTGTGCATCTCTGAGTGGGATCTGGGCCCACACCACACAGAACAGTCTACTACATCTCACAAATATACTCAGAAAATCTTCACACAGAACAGCACTTATTATCTCAGACACAACTAGCATTCGTTACCTGCTGAAAGGTGTAGGTCTCCATAGCCTATAAAGACTCAGGGCTGTTTGCAAGCAAATCCATTTCCTGCTAAATAACCTCAGTCCAAAGTAGTTTTGAGGTGTTGAAACATTTCACTACAGTTTTCTCAGAATGAAATGTACTTGGAAGAGGAGATGTGGTCTGTTATGTTCATATTCACTTTGATATTCCCACGCCTATAGACTCTATATCATGTCACAGAGTGTACAGGCATGTCCTAGTTGGGGAATACTTTTTTTTTTTTCTTGGAAGGACATATTACAGGAAATGGTATACAAGAAGCTTTTTCTGTATCAAAACTGACATATTTCTATGAATCGTTGACTGTTTTATATGTGTAACACTGATTTTAATGACTCTTTAGGAATGTATTCATTCCTGACCTGTGCTTGCAGAAAAACACTGTTATCATTGATTTGCAATACATACTCAGGACACTAACAGGTGAACCTGCTTAAACTTCCAAACAAACCCTCATATCTCTTCTTCTCACAAGATACCCCAACCTTCACTAATATTCACAAATCCAAGCCATTATCAGAGCACAGGGTAATCGATATCCAGGGGCAACTGCTTATCCATACCATAATATTCACATAAATCCTAACTACACTTCACAATGAACTATATAGCTAAGGAAAACCTCCATTCTAATGTTAATGCAAGCAATAACACTGTAAAAAGCAGAACTACTAGTTATTCTCTTGCCTAAACTAAAGCTTAAAACCAAGACTAACTCTGGCTGGAGGATGTCCATCAGAAAATGCTGTCATGTCCAAGAGCTAACTGGAGTTTTGTCTTCATATCTTTGTGCACCACAACATGGAGTTAACACCAAAGCCAGGTTTTAAACTGCAACTAACCACTGAAGTGATCATATTTCACAAATATACTCAAATGATATTTACTCAGAACAGTACTTAGTATCTCAGACACCACTGGCATTCATCACATGCTGAAATGAATATGTTTAAATGGCCTATAAATGCTTGAGAAGTGTATGCAAAACACCTCACTCATACGAAATAATCTTAGTCTACAAATTCTTAATTTTTTAGACCAATAAAATATCACACCCTAGTTATACCATCTGGAAGCAGAAAATGCAACACATATAATACAGAGAGAAATACATATCGTATAAAGACCCCACACATGAAGACTGAATATATGAAGAGCATACGCATAATTTGAATTATTCTAATTTCCAGAGAATATTATAGTTTCTCATTTTCCCATTCACACAAGAATGTTCTTATATGCTTTTTGACAACTTTTAAGAAAACTGGGAAAGGGATGGAAGGTCCTAAATACCAAGCAAGAACACATTTTGAGACTCTCAATAAAAGTTTCAGTGACTATAAATGAGTGGTGGAAATACAGAAAGTCTTATTTTTAACCCAAGGAATTGAGCAGGAGGACAGAGCCTGGGAAGGGCTGCCTCAGTCCCTGAAAGTTCAGAAACCTGGTGAAAGAAGATAAATGCTCCAAATAGAGGATCAGGATTTATACTCCACACCGGCAGAGAAATACAAAAAGATGGATGTGTTTACCCCATGTTTGAGAGTGACCTTGTCAATGACAAGAACACCAGCCAGGGGACTCAAAAGAAAGCCAATTTGAGAGAGCCACATGGGCAGAGAGAAAAAGCATGTTCGATAGAGAAAGCCTGTTTGACCTGTGGATGTGTTTACTCCATGCCTAGAGGGTGGCCTTACCAATGGCCAGGGTGCCAGCCAGATGTCCTAAGTATGGATTTATCCCACTCAGAAAGGGTACTCAACTCCATGCCAGCCATACAAAGGGAGAGAGATCATGTTTGGTTGCCCTGGGAATGGATTTACCCCACTCAGGGGACTTAACTCCACAACTTCCTGTGGATGTGTCTATACCATGCCTTCAGTGTGGCCTTACCAATGACCAGAGCCTGCCTAAAAAAGGGAAGGGATGGGTCTCTTTGGACATCAGAGGTGATTGGTTCCTGACTCACTGGACCCTGTGTCCAAGCTGTCACCTGGGGACAGTCATGTAGGGTGAATCTGTGTCCAGATGGCAGCCTTATTTTCTATCTCAGCTTTGATGAGACATATGTTGATGAAGAGCTTATTCCACAGCTGTAGGTTTCCCCACACCGACAAAGGCAAGAGAAAGTGTAATGGAAACAAATCCAGGTGCCAACAGAGTCATCAGAGAATGTCACCAGAGAGATATTAGGTGGAGGAAGGAGTACTGAGTCTGACTGAGTTTTTTTTTTTTTCTTTACAACTTTAAACCTTTTACAGTCTTCACAAACTGTTATGCAATTTTATTATCCATTCATAAATAACCACATTTTTGAAAATTAAAACCAAAATGAGATACCACTTCATACCCGTCAGAATGGCCATCATAAACAAATCAACAGACAACACATGTTAGAGAGGTTCTGGAGAAAAGGGAACCTTAGTGCACTGTTGGTGGGAGTGAAGACTGGTGCAGCCACTGTGGAAAACAGTATGGAATTTCCTCAGAAAACTAAAAATGGAACTTCCTTTTGACCCAGCAATTCTACCGCTGGGATTACACCCTAAGGATCCTAAAACACCAGTTAGAAAGAACCTATGAACCCCAATGTTCATAGCAGCACAATTCACGATAGTCAAGTGCTAGGAGCAACCTAAGTGACCATCAGTAAGTGAACGCATCAAAAAACTATGGTACATTTACACAACGTAATTATACACAGTAGAAAGAATGAAGGAGCTCCTACCCATTCATGACAGCATGGATGGAACTGGAAAGCATTATGCTAAGTGAAACAAGCCAGGTGGTGAAAGACAAATACCATATGATCTCACCTATAAGTGGAACCTAATCAAGAAAACAAACAAGCAAGAAAAATAGAACCAGAGATATAGAAATAAAGAACAATCTGACAGTAACAAGAGAGGAAGGGGAGAGGGATAATAAAGGATAATGGAGGAGCCATCAAGGAACATGTATGAAGAATACATGGATAAAGCAAAAGGGGATGGATCTGAGGGTGGGAGGCAGGTATGGGTGGGGCGGGAGGGCATGGTGGAGTGAAAATGGAGACAATTGCACTTGAACGATTAAAAATAATAAAATTTAAAAAAATAAAAATAAAAAATAAAGTTATTTAACTAAAAATAAATCTGATCTTTAGAAAAAAGAAATAACTATCTTTAGAATAATGTACTTTTGGTCACTATCTTTTGAAATTGCATCTTCATGTTTTATGGCTTTTTATTACTAAAACCATACAATTTTTTTCTAACTTAATTTGAACTTTTAACTCTTAGAAACCACAATTTCCAACAATTACCAAACAGTAAGCAACTGGCATTCCCTAGATGGACTTTTATAAACACATCTTGTGACCTTTAGAACGTTGGTTTCTCTATTGAAAAACACACACTCACTTTCAAAAAACACACCCCCAAGAAAGCACAAGACACTTATCTATAGCTTCAAATCTACTCTACAGCCTCTTTGTAAACTTAATTTAAATTGACTTGCTCAGATAGAGCTAAGGTCTTCCCTCTTTTGATAAAAATTCTCCCTCCAAAATTTGTATTTTAAAAAATGGCCTAGACATGTGTTTTTGAAGACCAGGTATTTGCATTTTAAAAATGTAGGAAAAGAAAAGCAAGCTTCTTCTAGAAGGACTTTGGTTTCATAAAGCCAGTTATCTATGTCTTTTAAGATGAATAGGGGAAGTTTTTGGAAAGGTAAAAGAATTTGGGGCTTCAGTGTTCTTGAGCCACGTGTGTGGCCATGTAAAGATTTCATACTTTAATAGTTGTGTCACCACTTAAATATTTGTAAAGGGCTAACAAATTAATTCACTCATTTTTGGAGTTTTTTTTTTTTTTCCATTTGGGTGTAGTTTTCCAGTTTACTGACAGCATATAGCTTAGGATCATGTCTGAGGGCCATAAAGACCTAAATATAAAGAATCTCTGTCTATTCCAGGGGTGTCAAATTCATTTTCACTGAGGGCCACATCAGCCTTGTGGTTGCCTTCAAAGGGCCAAATGTAACTTTAGGACTGTATAAATGTAACTACTCCTCAACTAGGGGCAAGGAGCTTGGCACTGCTTCTCGGTTGAAACAAGGTGCCAGGCCAGAAAAAAACAAGGTGGAGGGCGAGATTTGGCCCATGGGCCTTGTGTTTGCCACCTGTGATCTATTCCTTATGAGAATAGTAAAACAGGTCCATTTGCAAGATAGCATTGAAATTAATGGTGTCAATGACTGACCAAACCTCTCCATTTCTCTATTTTTTCTAGGATTTAGCAGGTCCAAGTTCTCCAGGAGGAGAATTTAATGTGTTTTACCACTGGGAGGGGGGAGGGGACACTTTCTCACTCTTTGTACTCTTGTTTTCACTTAATGTGGGTACAGTGGGGCCAAGCCTTATTCAAAATTGGAGTTAAATTCAGGAGTTGCGTTAGGCAGGTAAGGAATAGCATTAGCCCCTGCTGGGTAACATTGATTAAAAGAGCATGGCCTTAAGGGATTAGCAAGCTGCTCAGCTGGAAAACAAATATTGCAGCAAGATAGACACAAGTGGGAACGGTGGTAGAGATGTAAATATAATGGTCAGAGAAAGGAGGGAAAAAAGTTATGAGCAAGGCAAATTTGAACAAAAAGTCATAGTTAGGAGAAAGAGGCCTGGAATCCCTGCTGAAGGTTAAAATCTTTTCTCCTTCTCTTGAGAATAAAACCTAAGTAGGGGGTGAAGACGACAGCAGTAAAGGTCAAGTTAGAGGACAGTATTATAGTTAAGAGATCCGGGGACTTCTGGCCAAGATGGAGTAATAGGTAGACACACTGTGCCTCCTTGAACAACCAAGATAGAGACAACAACAATTTAGAAACAGACTAACAACCAGGAATGACATAAAATTGAACTGTACAGAAGTTGGACAACCAAGGAGTTAAAATAGACACGTTCATCCAGATCGGTTGGAGGGGTGGAGTCAGGAAGACGGGCAGAGACGGGTCACATGGTACAAAGAGCATTGGGACCGGGCATGTAAGACCACAGCGGGCAGACCCTAGGCGCACAAGCAGCAGCTGGCAAACCCCGGCCCAGGGGTGGCAACCAGCAGACCCAGCGAGGTGGCGATTGTAAAGCAAGGCACTGCACACAACCCAGGATCCCAGCACTGGAAAATAGAGCCTTGGGACACTGATTGAAAATACCTGTGAGGGTTGAGGCACAGGAAGAGACTCCAAGCCTCACAGAAGAGGTTGTTGGAAAGACCCATGGGGTGCACAAGCCCACCCACAAGGGAATCAGCACCAGAAAGGTCCAGTTTGCTTGAGGGAAGTGGTGAAAGGGACTGAAATCAGATGAGAGCAGAACAAATGCCATTGTTCCCTCTTGGACCCTGCCCCCACATACAGCATCACAATCCAGTGACTGGGGTACCCTACCCTGGTGAACACCTAAGGCTCCGCCCCTCATACTTAAGAGGCATGACCACACCAAAAGAGAGAGAGAGAGAGAGAGAGAGAGAGAGAGATCCATTTACAGGTCAGACCTCCTGGTCACGCAGTTTGTATTTGGGTCAGGCCATGTTGTAATAGAAAATCAATTACTCATCGACTTGGGCTTAAGATTGGTAAGTCCCATAACCTTCAAGTTCTTAAGCAAACATCTCAATTGGGGGTCCTGGACAGGGTCAATTGAGTATTACCCATGGTATAAAGGGAGGATATCTCAAGGATGTGAACAAACGGAGGGAGGGGAAGATCTGAGAAGGGCATCCCTGTCTCAAGCAACCTAGAGATATGTTGCCAGAGCCAAGCATCTCCAAACCTGAGGGAAGACTGTCCACAAAGATCTGTCTGAGCTAGGTGTCCCTGAGACAGAGAGCAGAGAGAACCCAGCAAGGAGATAGTCAGACTCATCCCTCATGGCTAAACCCCTGGTTTTGTAAACCAGGGTTTACAACAACAAGACAAGGGGATGAGCCATTACTTTCATCAAAGTGAATCTTCATGTCCTGAAATTCATCACTGATCTCTGGCCATGAGGGAGGGTGTGGTGTACGGAACCACTTTGCAAGGCATGGAGATGAAGCTCAGCACCCATGTGGAAAACCAGTGGGAAGTGAGTTGGAATGCAGGAACATGCCCATTACGAAGTTCTCTGGGAAATCAGGCCTGCATTATACCTAGGCTGCTTTGTGACTTGGTCTTGCTAAAACTTTATCACCCTGAGTTCAGGTAACAAACACTTACTGCATATATTTAAAGTAACTTCCTGAAGTCTGTGCTAATTCTCCCAAGGATGGAAGTGTAACCAGACCTGTTACTCTTATCATTCCCTTGCATTTGCAACATTCTTTCCTTGTTAATGTGTAAAAAGTAATCAGTAATGCCCCCTCCATTGCTATCTGTAAAAAGTAATGACCTAAAGCAAACCTAAGTACAATGAATGAAAACCTTCTTTGATGTATGCTATTAGAAAGCCAATAAAAGCCCCTCAAGGTGAGGGTCAGGATATTCTCCCCTTGAGAGAGTAAACGTTCCATCCCTTTTACTCCACAGGACTCAGTAGTCCATGTGATTGTCTCACCTCATCCATAACACTGCAGACACTGCAGGCTGGTGTCCACACCAGTGGCTAAGCTATTACTTTCAACAAAGTGAAGGTTTTTGTCCTGAGATTCATTACTAATCTCTGGCCATGAGGGAGGGTGGGGTGTGGAAGAAGCTATCTACAGAGTCTGCAGACACAGAGAAGTATTAGAATCCTCTCTGCAAACCTCATAGAGACAGGGTTAGGGGGTTAGCCTGGGTTAAGCTTCCACTGTACACTGCTCCCCTAGTCACAAGTCTCAGTAGGCAGAGGAGAGGGAGAAATAGATAATAGTATGGGCCACCAAAATATTACAGTGATCAATGACACAGGCTGTGAAAGAGTTCAAAAGAAAAGAAAAGGTAGAGAACTAAGTTTTATTCATGTCCAAGAGGGGGAAGGGGCATGGTGTGGAGAGATACACCAGCAGTGAAATATAAGGGCTTTAAATTTTATTGGATTATAACTGGATTATTAAATGGTGGGGGTCATTGCAACACTGGAGGTTTTGGTTGGTTTTGCATAAACTGAAGTTCTTCAGTGTTATCTTTTGTTGGCAGCTATGGTGGGTGGGGGGTGTTTAGTTATGTTCTGGTCTTGCTTTTCAGTAATTTCCAGTCCTGGGGACTTCAGCTCAGAAGAGCAAAATGGCCATCATGGTTAAAAGGTCACCAGCCTGCTTGGCAAATAGTGCTGGCATTATCCTTTCCCTAATATTGTGTGAAGGGCAGAGAATGAATGATGAACAAACAGGACAGGCTGTCTCTCTGAATACTGCTTATATTCTAGTTGGGAGGCAGGCAACATGAACTGTACAACAATTTAGTTCTGGCTGTAACAGCTTTTAGGAAGGCCATGAGAAAGGCTAAACATGGGATATGGCCTGGTTTCAGGGAGTGATATTTAAACTGAGATCTGAAGAAGAGTAGGAATCAGAGAAAAAGGGCAGACAAAAGGGGCATGAAAAATGTTCCAGGCTAGAGGCCATTTTCATGGTATGCTTGTTCCTCAAACCTGTCCTATCAGTCTATTAAAAAATAGTGGTGGCAATGACACATCGGACAAGGATTTGAACTCCAAATTATGTAAAGAACTCACATGACTCCACACTAGAAAAACAAACAACCCACTTAAAAATGGGTAAAGGACACGAACAGACAATTCACCAAGGAGGACATACAGAGAGCGCCCAGAGACATATGACGTGATGCTCAGAATCACTAGCCATCAGAGAGATGCAAATTAAAACCACAATGAGATAGCACTTCACACCAGTCAGAATCACCATCATAAATGTATCAACAAAATCAAGTGCTGGTGAGGTTGTGTAGAAAAGGGAATCCTAGTACACAGTTGGTGGGAATGCAAACTGGTGCATCCACTGTGGAAAAAAAATATGAAATTGCCTCAGAAAACTAAAAATGGAACTTCCTTTTGACCCAGCAATTCCACTGCTAGGATTATATCCTAAGAACCCTGAAACATCAATTGAAAAAACAAACAAACAAACCTTTGCACACCAATGTTTATAGCTGCACTATTTACAGTAGACAAGTGCTGGAAGCAGCCTAAGTGCCCATCAGTAAATGAGTGGATCAAAAAACTATGGTACATTTACACAATGGAATTATATGCAACAGAAAGAAAGAAAGAACACCTACCCTTCATGACAGCATGGATGGAACTGGAGAGCATTATGCTAAGTGAAATAAGCCAGGTGGTGGAAGACAAATATCATATGATCTCACCTATAAGTGGAACCTAATCAATAAAACAAGTGAGACAAATAGAACCAGAGACAAGGAAATAAAAAAAAAACTGATGGGGACTAGAGGGGATAGAGGAGGAGGACAATGGGGGAAAGAACAGGAAGGGTCAAGTTAAGGAACATGTATAAATGACCCAAAGACAAAGACAATGGGGGAAATTGAATGTGGCAGGTGGTGGGGGGATAGAGCAGGGGAGAATAATGGGTGAAATGGGGATAACTGTAATTGAACAACAATAAAAATAGCTATTCAATAAAAATATTTATGAAATAAAAATATGTGTGGTTTCATGTATAAACTTAATTCTATATATTATCTCATTTGATCCATATTACAGTGCTGAGAAATTCCTGTTTTAATAATTATTCCTCTTTTACACATGAGAAAACAGGTTAAGTTCCTTAGTAAAAATGGTGATAAAATGTGTTTATTCTTTAAAAACAAACACAAAAACCAGTATTGGCTCCAACCCCAGCTGTGGGCAACTCCTGTTCCAAACTTTGTCAGCTTGCCTGCCAGGCCTGAGCCGTGGCAGATACATTTTCTCAATTAACAGGGACTTTGACATCATTTCTTTGAATCTTTTTCCTGACAAAGGCTTGTAATTAGTCCTTGGAAAATTTCAGTACAAAAGACATCTTGTCCATGCATGCACGTGTATGTGTGTTTTATGGCTTTAAAAGTGCCATTTTCCAATTATATCTCTTAACCTTCCCAAGTCTCAGCTCCTTACCAGTGAGCAGGAAGTAAGGATGGTTGTTCTGAATGAAAGAAAAAAAAATGGTGACCTCCTGGTGGTGGAATGTGAATTAACACTTCTCTGTTCTTAATCACAAAAAGACAAGAGAGCTGAGGAACACTAAGTGGTTATACTTGCCTTGGAGAATAACAGGGCTCTTTTCATGTTTTTCATCTGGGCAGCCAGGTAGCCTTACCATACCTGGAGGACTTTGAATTAAAAATGAGGATGCTCTTGACATTTTCCCCATCCAATTCTATTAAACATCTTGGGAACTCTGACTATGAATTAGGATCTCAGATATTAAAAAACCTGTTTCTTCTTCTCCAGTTCTCCAGGAGCTCCTAATCTAGTGCAGAAAACTGATGAGTGGTAATAAGCAACTTTACCAGGAAGTAAATTGTGCTCAGTGTCTACAACAGTTTTATCCCATAATAGAAACTTAATAAAGTTTTGTTGAATGATGGAGGGGCTGAATGAATGAATGAATGAATGAACAAAGTTCTTTGAGGAAAAACCAGACAGACCCCAGCATGCGATTCAGCAATTATATTGTTAAAGTTCACACTGAACACTGAGGGTTGATATATATATAGAACTTGACCAAATAAAGAAAAATAAAAAGAGAAAGTGATATGAAGTCATGGGAAAACCTTGAGATTCAGGTTCAGGGTGCTTATTTTAAAAGTCTGACTGGTCTCTACCTGTCTTACAATATTGTAGGGGATGGTACAGCCTTCTACAGTGGTGCTCACAATTGAGTGTCCACTGGAATTGCTTGGGAAGCTTGTTAAAATCCAGATTTTGGGGGGCCTACCCAAAGTTTATGACAGGGTAGGCCTGTGTGGCACCTGAGAACTTTCATTGCTAGCCTTTCCCTGTGTGATGTTGATGATGCTGGTCCTGGGACCACGATTAGAGAACCTTGAGCAGAGTGACTCAAAAAAGAGCTCTGGATTCAAACCACTTGAGTTTAGGCCTGCTAGATGCTAGGTAAAACACAGGGTGTTCAGTACATTTGAATTTCATATAAACAACCAATAATTATTTTTAATATAGGTATGTCCCATGTGAGAAGCATCTATATATTTCACATGCTACATCTGGCTACACTGCTGGGTTTCACTCTCAGCATCACTGCTGGAGAGTCTTGTTTAAGGCAAGTCATTTAACCTTTTTGAGTTTCAGTGTCTCCATCTACAAAATGGGGATGGTAATAAGCCACCTGTCTCCTAAAGATGCTTACCATGATGGTATGATTATATAAATGACTCAACACAGAGCCTTGCCAATAACAAGAACTCAGTGTTATGTGGTTATTATGTCAGTGGTTATCATTCACTATTAACTTCAGGTGAGTAACTTTTTTTGGAGCAAAAACACTATGCAGGAAGTGCTTCGTGAAAGGATTCTATGATTCAGCCTTTTTTATTTTACATGAAGAAATATTTCTCTTCTTGTGGAATGTCTTTTTAGCTGTCCTCTGATTTCTTTAATAGATTATTTAAAAATAGATTGACTGATTGCATCTCAAAGCTCTTATTCTGAAAGCTTTCGCCCTGGCCTAGGGCAAGATTTGGCTGTCCTCCAGGTAGGGTGTTAAATTGTTGAGACCTGCTGGCAAAGGAAGATCTCCAGGTGTATGGCTAATACCT
This sequence comes from Phyllostomus discolor, assembly GCF_004126475.2. NCBI lineage: Eukaryota > Metazoa > Chordata > Mammalia > Chiroptera > Phyllostomidae > Phyllostomus > Phyllostomus discolor. The sequence goes on along the minus strand of NC_040917.2, from coordinate 133,321 downwards.
ACCTCTGAGAAATAGTTCCAGTCAACCTGCTTCTAGCTATGAAAATAGAGAGGGGAAGGGGCTAGGAAGAGAGAGGGGGAATACCTTGAATGTGAAGTCAATTAGAGTGTGACTCTATCCCTTTACATTTTTCCCCTCTCCAATAGGTGTGAATTTGGAATAATTCACACTTATATCATTAAAACCTACTGTCTTAGAATCACCAAATCACAAAGTTGCAAGGGGCCTTGGATATTATCTATTCTCATGACTTCCATGCAAGTGTGTGCATATTTATATTTATTATGCTTATGCATGTGTATCCAAAGCTAGGGAAATGTTGATGTGCTGATTTCTCCTGTACTGAATGGTATCTGGGCTCATTTTGGGAGCTTGGGAGCTGGTGAGGATTGGCCTGAAATGCTCACTTGTAGGTAGGGTGAGTGATGTGGTCAGTTTGGTGTAAGACTGAAATGTATGCACATTTCTTTGGCTTTTGGTAAAATAAAATTGACTAGATCAGTATTTTTCAACCTGTAGTTTGTGACCTCTAAGTAGATCATGAAATCAGTTCAGAGGGTCATGACCAGGATTTTTCAGTTTTAAGAAAAGATATAGAAAACAACAGGATGAAAATAACATGTATTACATTGTGCACAGTAAGAGTATGTATTGTATTGGGAAACTTTTGATACATGCATGTATAAGAAATATGAATCCACACAAATTTACATGTGTAGTAGATCATAGGATATCATCAAAGAATCTGAAAGTCAACAGATTAGGCAATAGTTAAGACCCCTTCCAACTTTGCAATTTGGTGATGATAAAACAGTGGTTTTACAAGGGACAACTTTTTTCTCCAAGGAAGATTTGACAATGTCCAGGCATTTTTTATTATCCTAACTTTTCAGGGGAGGGGAGGTGTGTGCTTTTGACACCTAGTGATGAGAGGCCAAGTATGTTGCTAAACATCCTACAATTCACAAGCAGCCACCACAACAGAGAATTATCTACCCCTAATGCACCCAGTGAGGAGGTTGTGAAAGCATGCACTAAGAGTATGTATGGATAAAATCACTTAGCAGTAGTAGCCTTGTAACTGCACACCACTGAGTGCTTACTATATGCAGGCATCTTTCAAGTGTTGCGTTAATGAGCTCTCTGACCATCTACAGAATGTGGGACATAAAAATTATGTTCAAATTTCCATTTTCAGATGAGGAAAATGAATAGGATTGTTAAGAACTGCCTGAAAAATAAAACAAACATAAATAAAAATAAACTGCCGGATGTTACTCAGGTTGTAGAATCAGGGTTCAAGACCAGGAATTTGGGTTCCAGGTTCCTTGAATCAGCATCTTGTATTTCTGGGGCCCTTCAGTTTCCAAAGCCTTTTATTGGTTATAAAATGTATATAACAAAACTTGCCATCTCAAACACTTTTAAGTGCACAATTCAGTGACAGTAGGACATCCATGATGTTGTGCAACCATCACCACTATCAATGTCTGTACATTTTGACTACCCCAGACAGAGAGTCTGTACCCATCAAACAGTCCCTCCACATTCCCTCCTGTCCTTAGTGCCTGGGCACCTCTAATATCTGTTCTGCCCCTGTGAACTTGCCCATTCTAGATATTCATATAAATGAAATTATATAGCATATGGTCTTTTGTGTCTGTTTTGTTTATCCATTTATCTGTTGATGGATACTTGGGTTGTTTCCACATTTTGGCTATGGTGGCTAATAATACCATAAATTTAATTCAGATTTTGGAAAAGTGTTATGTCGCTACCACAGAGAGGAATTGAGATTGTTTTGTTCTCAGATACTGTGTTCTATTGTCTCACACTCATCTCATTTGATCTTGACAACAACCCCATCATTTCCCCCAATTTTACACATACAAAGAACAGAGAAGGTAAGTCAGCATCACAGGGTCATCCCAATCAGAGCACAACATTCCTCATAACAAAGAAGAAAGGTGTATGTGTATATGACTCAGCAAAACTGAACAGTGACTACCTTCTTGAATGGGAGCTGAACTTAATTCTGATTTGCATGGAAACTGTGTTGGGAAAAATTCCCTCAATACTCATATCATACTACTTCTCAGTTCTATATTTATATGTATGTATAGAAGCCTTAAGAGGAATACACAGCATTTACATTGTGCAAGAAGAAAACATTTAATGCTGTGACTTTCAGTCCTTCAACCACTGATGCCAGGGCTGCTTTAGGCATATAACATGGAATTGAACATGGCAATGAACATGACAAACATAGTCCTGGACCAGTGAATAAACAAATGAGCAAACACCTGAGTGTTCCAGACATTGATAAGGGTGGAGAGTTACACTTTTAGAGTTGATTTGTTTAAATCCAGATTTAAATAAGATCCACATGTTACTCTGTTCTTTCAACCTCTGTGTTGACTCTATTGATGTCCACAAGAAGAGGACGCTGGACTCTGAGACTAGGGACCAATCCTTACCCCTGTAACTTCCAAACGCACTGTGTTCCTAGAAACAACAATGTGTGTATTGCATTTATTGCTCTGAATGGAGCATAGCACCTTCCCTTGATCTTTGGGGTCTCTTTTGGTGGGAGGGACAGAGACTAAAGCTGGAAGCATTTGTGCCCTGCTTTTTCCACTCATACTTCTTCTCTGGAGTGCTGTCTGTTAAAGAAAACACTTTCAGGGTTTAAGGTTATCTTCACTATCAAGAATCAGAAGACCTTTTTCTGTAAGGGCCAGATAGGAAAGGAAATACTTGTGACTCAGTGGGCCACACAGTCCCTGTGTAATTACTGAACCCTGCTGTTATGACATGAAAGCAGCCAGAAGTAATACACAGAGTAATGGTTACAGCTGTGTTCCAATGAAACTTTACTGTGGACCCTGAAATTAAAAGTCATGTCATTTTCACATGTCAAAATACATTGCTTAATTTTTAATCATTTAAAAAGACTTTAACAACTTATTTCTCATGAATGGAAGGCCCGGTTTGGTGCATGGGTGGTAGATCAAACTCTGTGTCCTCCCTCATAAAGGGTCCTCTGGCCTCCGAATGTCCCCCAGTGACTCCAGCTGACTCACTTTGTTCTAAGGGAGCTCATTCCACTTTCAGAAAGGCATTATTTTTGGAAAATACCAGTCTCATAAAACATCAAGATATGCCTTCCTGTATTCAACATTCAGTGTTGCTCAGTTGGTTGGGCATTGTCCCACAAAGTGAAAGGTTATTGGTTTGATTCCTGATCAGGGCATGTGCCCAGTTTGAGAGTTTGGCCCCCTGTTAGGCTGCATACAAGAGGCAACCAGTTGATGTTTCTCTATCACATTTATGTTTCTCTTTCTTTCTCCCTCTCTCTAAAAATATTTTTAAAATATAACTTTAAAAAATATAACTATAAAAATTTAAATATTTTAAGTGTACATGATGGAAGTTTTGGAATATACATGAAGGTAGAGAAAAAAAGTGTAACAAACACTTATGTCCTCCTCACCCAGCTATGCAATTATCAATGTGTGGTTAGTCTTGTTTCATATCCACCCTCCACTCACCCCTCCATCCATTCATGGATTCCTTTAAAACATTTTCCAATTACAGCCCTGATTGGTGTGGCTCACAGGATTGAGTGCCAGCCTGCAAACCAAAAGTCTGCCTGTTTGATTCCCAGTCAGAGCACATGCCTGGGTTGCAGGCAAGGTCCCCAGTTGGGGATGTGCAAGAGGCAACAACTGATCTTTCTCTTGCACACTGATGTTTCTATCCCTCTTTCCCCCTCCCTTCTCTTCTCTCTAAAAATGAATAGCAATAAAAAATGTTTTAAAATTTTAAAATTATACTTGACATACAATATTATATTAATTTCAGGTGTACAACATAGGGATTGGATGTTCATACAACTTACAAAATGAGCTCCTATGACACCATGCATAGTCATTACAGTATTATTGACTGTATTTCCTACATGCATGGTTTCATTTAAAGAAAATCCCAGAGATTATATCACCCAGTCAGCTAATGATTTCAGTACAAATAACTGAGAGATAAGGACTGAAAACTTTTACCAAATTGCAATAATAACCAAAACTAATTAACACTGATTTGTTAATATCATTTCTACCCAATGTCCAAATTTCCTTGACTCAGTTTCTTTTAGAGTTGATTTGTTTAAATCCAGATTTAAATAAGATCCACATGTTACACTTAGTTAGTAACAGTTAGTTAGTAAACCTTTTAAAATAACAGCCTTACTGAAGTATAATTGCAATATAATGAGCTGCACATAATTCAAGTGTATCTTTCCATAAGCTTTGACATATTATGTAACCATGAACCTATCACCAGTCAAAACAGTGAACATTTTCTCTCACCCCAAAAGTTTCTTTGTTCTTCTTTGTAATTTTCCCTCTATACTTCCCTACCTCATCTCACCAACATCCATCCTATGCCACCACTAATTTTCTTTCTGTCATTTTAGATAAGTTTGTATTTTCTTGAGTTTTATGTAAATGAAATAATACAGCAGGTAATGTTTATTGTCTAGCTCCTTTGCACTCACTATTAGTTTAAGATTAATCCATCCTGTTGGGAGGATTGGTAGTTTATTGCTTTTTATTACAGAGTAGACCTTTTCTGTGGTGGATATACCATACTTTATATATTCATGTGTTGAACATTTGGATTGTTTCTAGGTTTCATCTATTATAAGTCTGTCAAAAGAACGAAAAGATAAGCCACAATCTGGAAGAAAACATTGCAAAGCATATATCTGACACAATACTTGTATCCAGAGTGTAGGAATAAAACTTAAAATTTGATATTAAGAAAACAAACAACCCAATTACAAATGGGAAACATTTTAACAGCCATATCCACTGAAGAAGATATACACATGGCAATTAAGCACATGAAAAAATGTGCATCATGTGTTTCTTACTTAAAGAAAAATGCAAATTAAAGCCAGAAATGAGAAATCAATGCTTACCTATTAGAAATGCAAAAAATAAATACCAAGTATTGGCAAAGATGAGGAACTCTCATATAATGCTTGTGGGGATGTAAAGTGGTGCAACCACTTTAGAAAAACAGTTGGAAGTTTCTTTAAAAGTTAAACATACACTGTGTTGGCAGCATAAAGTCCCCCAAAGATGTCCATGTGCTACCCCTGGAATCTGTGAATGTGTCACCTTATATAGAAAAAGGAATTTTGACCATGTGCATGTGTCTTTATAGCAGTTCCTGAAAACCCTTTTTCCCACTGCCCCCTCCCCCATGGAAAACATCAAGGGGGAGGGTGGGAGCAAAGGAGGGAAGTGGGTTTGGATGTGGTGGTGGGGAGGGGTGAGGAGAAAATACAGACAAGTATAATTGAACAATAAAATAATTAAACAATAAACAATAAAATAATTAAAATATAAAATAAAATCTAATCAATTTCCCTGCAAAAGAAAAAGGAATTTTGAAAATTTAATTAAATTAAGGATTTTGAGATGGGGAAATCATCCTGGATTATCTTGGTGTCCCAGTGTAGGTGCTTACAAGAAGGAGACAGGAGGGCCAGAGAGAAAGACTTAAAAAAGCTGATAGCTGGCTTTGAAGAAGAGGAATCAGCCACAAGTCAACAAATGCAGGTGGTTTCCAGCAGCTGGAGAGGGCAAGAGAATGGATTCATCCCAAGGTGCCTAGAAACAATGAAGGCCACCAACACTTTGGTTTAGCCTAGTCAAACACATTTGGGACTCCTGACCTCCAGAACTCTAACCTACTAATTAATACATTTTTCCTGTCCCAAACCACTATGTTTGTGGTAATCTGTTACAGCAGCCACAGCAACCTAATTCATGCACCTACATATGATCCACCCATTCTATTTACCATGGAGAGAAGAAAACATATACATTTGCACACGAATGTTCTCAAGTCTTTTAAAATCTGTAAGGGTTGCCTTTGCTTATTTTATTTCTGCCATTTATAGCAAATACCTATTGGGTACCTACCACATCCCTAATTTGACTCTTTAGATATATGGTAAATACATAACAGCCAATTATCCTTCTTTATGAGATATCTGATAGTTTCTTACAGGTCCTGGAGTTTCTTCATTGTCTTCTAGTATAAACAAGCTCTGTTCTTCCACATGAACTTCATTTGTGAGAAAATCCTTCATAAGGAATCCAGAATGGTATTCAGAAACCCAGTGTGGTTAGCTCAGGGTAATTCAGAATATTGTGTGTAGTGCACACCCATTTTTTGATTTCTCAAGATTCTTCAATTCTCTGAGCAATGACACCTCAGTTTTTTTTTTTCCTTGGGGCACTGTCCACTCTCACTTTCTAGATCAGGTGGCTTTGTTGTGGTTACCAACCTCACTCATGGCAAAAGGGCAGCCACATGTTTGAACCTGGCTAATCAGAGAACTCTATCACTCTGGCTAAAGAGACTGGTCCAGGAACAGGCACTTGGCTTAAGCTGGGTCATTGTGGAAGACACTTGGGCTGTCAAATCACTCAACATGTTTCCTGGTGAACACAAAATCAGAATAAAGGGAATTAGGTTGTCTCCATGAGTGCTAGCTCATGCTAGGGGGATCATTCTCAAGAGACACTGATGATGTGTTTCTCACTTGGGGACATATTTGGAGATATCTGGCCATGTAAATGGCATTGTTCATTGGTTTGATCAGTTCATAGACACACTGGCCTATTGTATCAGTTGGCTGGGCCACTGGTGATGAACCAGGACTGGTTTGAGCTCCCTACAGGTCACTTGCTCAGGTTTTTAAGCTTTGTGAATCTGACCCACTTTACTTATCCAGCAAATTCTTCTCTTACTTGCATTTCCACAACCAGAAATCTGTCTTCCTTGTCAAATCTAGACCAGTGTTTAATCCCTGCTCAGTGTTCCCTTGTCCACTAAGATCCCCCTGACTCTTGCACCCCCAGTGGTTCTTTCAGTCTTCTAACCAATGGAAGTGAAATCACGGCAAACACTTATTTCTGCCTGCTACCCTGGTCTGTCTAACCACATTTCAGGAACTTTGAGGTCAGATGGACCTCTTGTTTATCTAGAGATCTTGACAGTCCTTTAATCAATAATTATGCGTACTGAAGTTTTGAGGCAGACAAGGTTCTCGTCTTCAATGAGGTTGCAATACAGAAGCTGGGAACAGGAAATAAGCAAGCAAATAAGACTATGTCACATAACGATGAAGTTAAAACAAGATAATGGGAGGAAGGACAACATTAATATGGTGGCAAAGTAGTCTTTGAAATGGTGGCATTTCACTGGGCATGTGACTAATAGATTGACTGATTTCTTTCCTTCTTTTTGGTTTTAGTTTTGTGGTGCATGGCAAGTACATTGACCTGCAGAATTTCTGACTCTCTTTCCTCTTATGATTTTGATAAATTCTTTCCAAATACCCTTAAATTATCCAACAGAGTATGGTAGACAGCCTGTAAGAGAGCTCCACTGATCCACACATCCACGGTTCAGATGATGAGTGGCAAAAATAGAGGTGATGAGATTAGTCATTCTTTGAGGATCCTTCCTACTTGAGGGGTTGGGATTTTTCCAATTCTGTAAGTCTGAAGTGGAAAACGGAGTATGAGGCCAATAGTAGTCAGTAAGCTGGCTTTCCTGAGTTACTCTGTCTATAGGATATTGACTCAAAGGGAACTGTCTTGCTCCAGATAGTGATGGTTTATGGCCAAATCAGGTACCTGAAAAGTCTTTGAAGGGAAGACCCATCCTTCATCATACAGGGGTGAAGCTGTGGGCTCTATGGGTCCTACTTCAGGAGTAGCTGGTAGAGAGGATGGTGGAAGGGGAGGTCCTCCTGCCACCAACACTGAGTCTCTTTTGTTTAGAGCATCAGTGAGGTTTATCTCCTCATTCTCCTTTTATTCCTGAACCTTACTATCAGGAAGAGGTTTTGAGGCCTTTTCCTTTCTCTGCACCATCAGATGGTTCTCTGTCCCTGATGAAACCCTGTTATGCAACAACATAAATGCATTGATAAAATGGATTTCATCAGTCTGTCTAACCATTGGCAGTACTATTTCAATTGAATTATGGTACAGAAACTTAGGGAGTCATGCGAGGGCCACCTTTCCTCACAATCCAAACCATACATAGGCCACACACTAGTATAACAATAAATAAATACCTCCTTGGACATTGGATGATAACAGTATATACTCCAGTCCACCAAAATTCTACCAAGTAGGCTCCCTCTAGGAGCCAGAACAGAACTGTCCTTATTGGTTTGGACATACAAGCTAAAAGATGTAAATATATATATATATATATATATATATATATATATATATATATATATATAACCTGAGAACATATAAACAAAACAATTCCATTATTCCAAAGAGTAGTCACAAGCAAAACTTCTGCCAACAGTCTTACAAACAGTAGTCCCCACACAATGGCTTCCCCAAAGCTATCCTCCCTGGACCTTGTTTCATGGCTCTTTCCCAGAACCATTTCCTTTACACCTGTCAGGAGTGTTTAGGTGGCTGGCAGTTCTAGCAGGCATGCGGAGGAACTCTCAAAGACTGGGAAACCCACAGTCTCACTCTTGGGGTTGACCAGCCACAGGCAGCTAGGGGCCCACCAGAGTAGCCATTGCTGTTACTGAGCAGCAAATGGGGGTCCTCCCGCCCACCACCACCACCCTCTAGGCAAAATTCTGGAGGGAAAGATATCATGATCGAGGAAAGGAGTTTTTATTCAAAATCTACCCAATTTGGGAATTACAGCTTTCCACATGAATTTGTCAGTTAAGCCTATCAATTAAGGCTAAACTCTTTTCTTGTTGTTCAAGTACAGTTGACTTTATTTTCCTGCCTCCACTTTCACCCACCCTCCCACCTCCTACTCCCAATCCTACCCCCTTTGGCTTTGTCCAGGGTCTTTTATACATGTTCCTTGGTGACTCCTCCCATTCTTTCCCCCATTATCCACCTCCCCACTCCCCTCTGGTTACTGTAAGTTTGTTCTTTATTTCAATGTCTCTGGTTATATTTTGCTTGCTTGTTTGTTTTGTTGATTATGTTCTATTTATGGGGGAGATCATATCGTGTTTGTCTTTCTCTGCCTGGCTTATTTCACATAGCATAATGCTTTCCAGTATAACCCATGGTGTTGTGAAGGGTAGGAGGTCCTTTCTTTCTGCTGAATAATATTCCATAGTGTAAATGTACCATGGTTTTATGATCCATTCATTTACCGATACACACTTAGGTTGCTTCCAGCACTTGGCTATTGTGAATTGCGTTGCTATGAACATTGAGGTGCATAGGTTCTTTCGAATTGGTATTTCAGGATTCTTAGGGTATAATCCCACCACTAGAATTGTCAGGTCATGAGGCAGTTCCATTTTTAGATTTTTGAAGAAGATCCATACTGTTTTCACAGCAACTGCACCAGTCTGCATTCCCACCAAAAATATACTAGGGTTCCCTTTTCTCTGCAATCTCCCCAGCACTTGTTGTCTGTTTATTTGGTTATGATGGCCATTCTGACTGATGTGAAGTGGTATCTCATTGTGGTTTTAATTTGCATCTCTCTGATGGCTAGTGATGCTGAACATCCTTTCATATGTCTCTGGGCCCTTTGTATGTCCTCCTTGGAGAAATGTCTGTTAAAGTCCTTTGCTCATTTTTTAATTTGGTTGTTTGTCTTCCTGAAGTGGAGTTGTGTGAGTTCTTTATATATCTTGGAGATGAAACCCTTGTCCCAGGTACTATGGGAAATATATTTTCCCATACAGTTGGTTCCATTTTCATTTTACTACTGCTTTCTTTAGCCATGAAGAAGCTTTTTATTTTGATGAACTCCCATTTGTTTATTCTTTCCTTTATGTCCCTTGCTCTAGGGGACATATCGGTGAACATATTGCTGTGTGGAATATCTGAGATTGTCTTGCCTATGTGCTCCTCTAGGACTTTTATGATGTCACAACTTATATTTAAGTCTTTTACCCATCTTGAGTTTATTTTTGTGTATGGTGTTTGTTGGTGGTCAAATTTCAATTTTTTGCATGTGGCTGTCCAGACCTCCCAACACCATTTGTTGAAGAGGCTATTTTTACTCCATTTTATGCTTCTTCCAGCTTTGTCAAATATTAATTGACTTTAGAGACATGGGTTTATCCTGGGCCCTCTACTTTGTTCCATTCATCTATTAGTCTTCTTATGCCAGTACAATACTGTTTTGATTACAGTGGCCTTGTAATATAGTTTGATGTTAGGTATTGTCATCCCTCTTACTTTGTTCTTCTTTCTCAAAATAGCTGTGGCTATTTGAGATCATTTGTCCTTCTATATAATTTTTTGAAATATTTGTTCTATATATGTGAAATATGTCATTGGTACTTTAATAGGGATTGTGTTAGCCCTGGCTGGCGTAGCTCAGTGGATTGAGCACTGGCTGCAAACCAAAGTGTCGCAGGTTCAATTCCCAGTCAGGGTACATGCCTGGGTTGCAGGCTATAACCCCCAAACAACTGCACATTGATGTTTCTCTCTCTCTCTCTCTCTCTCTCTCTCTCTCTCTCTCTCTCTCTTTCTCCCTCCCTTCCCTCTCTAAAAATAAATAAATAAGATCTTTTTAAAAAGTTTAAACAAATAGGGATTGTGTTGAATCTATAAATTGCTTTGGGTAATATGGACATTATGATGATGTTAATTCTTCCAATCTGTGAACATGGTATATGCTTCCAATTATTTGGTTCTTCCTTAATTTTTTTCTTCAGTGTTGTGTAGTTTTCTGAGTAAAGGTCGTTTATCTCTGGTTTGATTTATCCCTAGGTACTTTATTTTTCTTGCTACTAAAGTAAATGGGATTTTTCCCCCTGATTTCTGTTCTGATATTTCTCTGTTGGTATACAAAGATCCCTGATTTGTGAATATCAACTTTGTATGCTGCTGCTTTGCTAAATTCACTTATTAGGTTGAGTAATTTTTTTTCGTGGAGTCTATAGGATTTACTATGTACACTATCATGTCATCTGAAAACAAAAACTGTTTTGCTTCCTCCTTTCCAATTTGGATGACTTTTATTTCTTTTTGTTATCTGATTGCTGTGACCAGGACTTCCAATACTATGTTTAATAGGAGTGGTGATAGCGGACATCCTTGTCTTGTCCCTGATCTTAGTGGGGATGCTTTTAGTGTTTGTCTGTTGAGTATGATTTTGGCTGTAGGTTTTTCATACATGGCCTTTATTATGCTGAAGTATATTCCTTCTACTCCCACATTGCTTAGTTTTGTTTTTTTTTATCATAAATGGGTACTGTACCTTATCAAATACTTTTTCTACATCTATTTATATGATCATGTGAGTTTTGTATTTTCTTTTGTTTATGTGACTTATTACATTTATTAATTTGTTAATACTGAACCATCCTTGCAACCCTAGGATGAATCCTACTTGGTCATGGTGTATGATTTTTTCATGTATTGCTGGATGTGGTTTGCCAGTCATTAGTTGAGGATTTTGGTGTCTATATTAATCAGTGAAATTGGCCTGTAGTTTTCATTCTTGTGTCTTTGTCTGCTTTGAGGTTTAGGATGATGGTGGCCTCATAAAAATAGCTTGTTGTGTCTTCACTCTTCTTGGAATTTTTTTGAATAGGCTGAGAAGGATAGGGGTTAGCTTTTTCTTAAATATTTTGTAAAATTCTCCTTGAAACAGCCTGGTCCAGGGCTTTTGTGTGACAGGAGTTTTTTTTATCACTGCTTCAATTTCACCAGCTGTTACTGGTCTGTTTAGGTTTTCCACTAGGTCCTGTTTTTCTTGATGAGTTAGCTTAAAGGCTTGCCAATTTTGTTTATCTTTTCAAAGAACTAGCCCCTGGATTTATTTGGGGCTTTTGATTGTTCTTTTAGTCTCTATCTCTTTTAATTCTGCTCTGATCTTGGTTATTTTCTTCCTTCTACTTGCTCTGGGCTTTGTTTGGTTTTGTTCCTCCATTTCTTATAGATGTAGGGTTAGGTTGTTTATTTGAAGTGCTTCTATATTTTTTAGGTAGGCCTGTATCACTGTGAACTTACCCCTCAGGACTGCCTTTGCTGTGTCTCATAAGTTTTTGACTTTTGTGTGTCCATTTTCATTTGTTTCCAGAAACTTTTTGATTTCCCCACCGATCTCATTATTAACCCATTCTTTAATAGCATGCTATTCAATCTCCATGAAGTTGAGTGTTTTTGAGTTTTTTTCCTTGAGGTTGATTTCTAGTTTGAGGTCCTTCTGGTCTGAGAAAATGCTTGATATGATTTCAATTTTCTTGAATTTGTTGAGGCTTGTTTGGTATTCTATCATGTGGTCTATCTTTGAAATGTTCCAAGTGCTTTTGAAAAAAATGTGTAGTTTGCTTGTTTGGGTTGAAGGTTTCTATATATATAGCAGTTATGTCCATTTGATCTAGAGCATCGTTCAATGCCACAATATTCTTGTTGACATTTTGTTTGGAAGATCTATCATTATTGACTGTGGGGTGTTAAAATCCCCTAGTGTAAATGTGTTGCTGTCTTTATCTTTCTTGAAGCCCTCCAACATTTTCATTAAATATTTGAGTGCTCCTATGTTGGGTGATATATGTTTATAATGTTTATATCTTCTTGATGGATTCTTCCCTTGAGTATTATGAAATGTCCCTCGATGTCCCTTTTTATGGCTTTTGTTTTGAAGGCTATTTTTCTGATATAAGTATTGCCACACCAGCTTTTTCCCCCCTGCCCACTTGCTTGGAATATTTTGTCTAACCCTTTTTTGAGTCAGTGTGGGTCCTTTTTGCTGAGGTGGGTTACTTGTAGGCAGCATATGTGCAGGTCATATTTTCTTATCCATTTAGCTACCCTGTGTTTTTTGATTGGAACATTTAATCCATTTACATTTAAGGTTATTATTGATAGGTATTTTATCTTTGCCATTTTACTTCCTTCATCTCTCTCTCTCTCTCTCTCTCTCTCTCTCTCTCTCTCTCTCTCGCGCGCGCGCGCGCGCGCGCTTTTTTCCCCTCTTCTTAGAGTAGTCCCTTTAGCATATCTTGCAGTGCTTGTTTGGTAGAGATGTATTCTTTGTGTCTACTTTTTTTACAAGATTTTATTTATTTATTTTTAGATAGAGGGCAAGGGAAGGAGGAAGAGAGAGAAACATCAATGTGTACTTTCCTCTTGCATGCCCCCCACCAGGGACCTGGCTTGCAGCTCAGGCATGTGCCCCAACTGGGAACTGACCCTTTTGTTTGCAGCCCAGTGCTGAATTCACTGAGCCACACCAGCCAGGTTTAAGTCTACTTTTGCCTGGGAAACTCCTTGTTTCATCTTCTATTTTAATTGAAAGCCTTGCTGGGTAGATTAGTCTTGGTTGTGGGCCTTTGCTTTTCATTACTTGGAGTATTTGTGCCATTCCCTCTGGCTTATAGTGTTTCTGTTGAGAAATGGACTGCTAGTCTTATTGGATTTCCCTTGTCTATTACTTCTTGTTTCTCCCTTGCTGTTCTTAAGATTCTCTCTTTGTCTTTAAAACTTGGCATTTTAATTATGCTGTGACTTGGGGCAGGCCTCTTTGGATTCATCCTTGTTGGGACTCTCTGTGCTTCCTGCAATTTAATGGCTTTTCTTCTCCCCAGGTATGGAAAGTTTTCTGTAATTATTTTTTCAAAGAGTGTTTTTTTATCCCTTACTCTTTTTCTTCTCCATCTTGTATTCCTATGATTTGGATGATGGTGTGTTTCATGTTGTCTTGAAATTCCCTTAAGCCATCTTCACATATTTATAGTCTGTTTTTGTGCAGCTGCTCTACCTGGGTGTTTTTTCTACCTTATCTTCCAGCTCACTGATTCAACCCACTGCTTCATTTAGCCTGCTTGTAATTCCTTCTAGTGTATTTTTTTTTTAATTTCAATAATTGTATTCTTCATTTCTTCTTGTTTCTTGTTTATACTTTCTGTTTCCTTTTTCATACTGTTATAGTTGCCAGCCAGTTTCCTGTACTTGTCTGTCAGTTCCTTGAGCATCCTCATAACCATTCTTTTGAATCCTATATCTGATAGTTTTATTGCCTCCTTTTCATTTACTTTTTTTTTTTAACTGGGGAGACTTCTATTCATTTTGATTGTGGGTTCTTTCTTTGTGTCCCCACTTTAGGTGACTCTTTGTTTGTTTCTGCCTTTCTAGATGTGTTGTCTGCCAGCTGTCTTTTTAGGGTGAACTTCTGTTGTAGGTGTTCTTTGGGATTCAGTGGTAAGGTATTTTTGATGTCCTTGTCTGGATGCTCTAGGGTCTCCCTGTCTTCTGTTTCTGTGGCCTCTCTTGTACTTGGGCTTTACCTGTTAGTAGCTCCTTTGTTGTTGGGTTATCTCCCCCAGAGGGTTTACTGGTAGTCACAACTCCCACCTTGTGTTGTATGTAATCAGTGGCAGGGCAAAGGTGAAATGGAGTAAGACAGCAGGAGAGTATTCTATGGAATTTAAAGTACTAACATGTAGAGAACAGATAGGAGATGCTTTGGAGAAGTACAGCAATGATCATGATATTTCACCCAATTAGCCACTTTTTATAAAAGGTAAAAAAAAAAAGAGGTAAACTCTTGTTAGAAGGGAAAAATGTGAGCTGACTTTAGAAAGCAGAGAAATTATGCAAGGTTAGATGGTGATATATAGTGAGAGTGTAACAGGGTGCAGACAAGGGGGGTGCAAAATATATATATCATGTCCTCACCCCCACAAGTCTGAGCTTGGGGATGGGACACATGGAACAAGGCCACTGAGAGCTGTTTTGTACAGCAACAGCTTTGAAGCTAACTTCTGGCATGGTCATTTAACTTTTCTATAACTTTTAACTGGTTTCACGGACATGTTAAATAGCTGTGGCCATGCTTTGAGCCAGGGGAATGGAAGTGACTTCCACACAAGATGTAACTGGGAGGCAACTCCCCCTAGTTATAGTGCCTGTGTGAGAACTTGGAGATGATTGTCTCCAAGCCATGGGGCCACTCCTTCCTGTACTTTCTGTGGCATCCCAGTAAAGGTGGAAGAATACAGGAATGCTGGCAAGTGTAACTGATTGTGGGAGGAGTCGGCTGCAGAGGAAGATTGGCACTGGGATTTAAGCCCAGGTATGGCATCCATGCCTGGTTGGGACCACATGGCTTTGGTGTGCTCCCTTTTGCCACGTGGCTTAGGAAGGAGGGGAGACTTTGCCTGGAATAAAAGGGGTGAAAGGACACTTGCTGGTGGGCCATGAGAAGGTGCCACGTGGTTTTAGATTAACTGGAGATCAAGAAGGTGACACAGCTGATGGTGCCAGGGAACTGAGGGGCTGCCTAGACCATGGACTTCTACTTCTTCTCCTGAGATATGGTACCCCAAACTGGGCTGAGGGAGAAGGGAGGACTCTGTGTGTCTGTGGGTGTTCTAAAGGACTTTAGTATTTGTAATGAAGACATAAAGTCATTACTCTAAGTCTGTATAACTTTTAAGTAAATAATTCCTTTCCTTTTCACCAATCTCTGTCATTGATAGACATCTTTCCCCTGGCAGCAGACAAGGCAAACCTAGTACGGGGTGTGGGAGGACCCCCAGATCAAAAGGGGGGTCCTTTTGGTAATAGTGTATCATTCACCCTTGTGGGTCTATTCTGCAGCAAGAGTATGGTATAGAAACTTGGTATAATGTGTGAAAAAATAAAGTAAACCACAACAGTAATAAAGCTCAGGAAAGTGGTGAAATAGATTAAGACCAGGGAAGGGTGCTGTGTGGGATTTGGGATAATAGTACTATGATAAGGAATATATAATCTAAATAAAAAGAATAAAAAGTAGAAGACCAAGAACAGTGTCATCGGGATATGAATGGAGTGAAAGAAGAAAAAATAAAATGTAATATGAAAAGGAGAATAAGGAAAACCAATCAAATAGTTGAGTCAAACAAACAAACAAAACTAAATGGAAAGAAGAGAAATTTAAAAAAAAGAAAAGAGAAATAAAATATATGTGAAATAAAAAAATAAATAACAAAAATAAATAAAATGCAAGTTGTGAAGGCTAGCAAAGTAAAATTTGTCTCAGCTGTTGGTGTTTGCCTTCTGTCCTTCTGACTTCTTTCTGGATCTGCCTTTGATCTTCTCACAGCTCCAGGCCTTATTGTCTTATACATAAAAAAAAAAAAAAACCACAAAAAAAACATGACGACACCTACTGACTTTAAACCTGCCAAGCAGGCTTTGCTCCTCTTCCTGGATGCTGTAGGCACAGGGGGCTTAGTCTATTTCCCTCTCCTGCCTGCCTACCCCACCCCTACAATCCACCTCAGTTGTGCAGCCTTTTGATTATTATGAGAGGTGCATTGAGTGGGAGCAAATTGTCCCCCTTCTCCCTCTTTGTTGGCCTGAGTGCTCAGGGAAGTTCCCCTATTGAATTAAGTCTCTCTGGGTGCTGCTACCTCTCTGAGCATCTGATGCCCCCCTCTGATCAATACATGAGATGCCCTGACTGGGAGCAAATCGTGCCCCTCCTTCTCTCACTTCACTGGCCTAGTCACTGTGTATGAGAGGTCCTTGCACAGTGGCTGAGAACCTAGTTTTTTGTTTGTTTTGTTTTGTTTTGTTTTGTTTTAGCAAATTCCCCATGTTTGCCACCAGCCATTGTTAAGTGTCCCACTTTCTGCACAGACACTATCTGAGCAGTCCAGAGACTATCTGGGTCATGGCTAGTCACAGCCCATCTCCAGGTGCTGCCGGTCTCCCTAATTCCTCTGGTACTGTCCTAGCTGCGGACCACAGTTCCATCCTGGGTATACTGCCAGCTGTGTGTCTCTTACTGTGTTTTATCCCCCCACAGACTTTAAGTGTCCAGGTCCCTCCTGGCATGGGTCTGGGAATTCAAGGCTTTGGGAGCAGAGGGAGCTGTTAGTTTACAATCACTGACCTTCTCTCCTCCAAAGTCCCTTGGTCAGCTGCAGCCTCCCACACAGGGCCCAGGCACCTTCCCATTGGCCCATGGAATCTCCTTACTGTCCATTTTTGTACTTATACATACTCTGCAACCTCTGGCTTCCAAACTTCACATTAGCTTGGATTCTGTTGGCTGTTCACTCTTTTCTTTGGAAGATCAGGTAGGTGACCCAGTTGGTTGCACAAGCAAGTGCAACCTCACACCTACCTTACCACCATCTTCCACCTACCTTACCACCATCTTCCACTCTCCTCCAAAGTTATTATTTTTGTTCTTAAAATGTATTTTTACTTTGCATATAGTTTTAGACCTACAAGTTTTTGTTAATATATTACAGCATAATAAAACTATCATCTTGCTTGTCTTGTTTCCAATGAGAAATATGCTGTCATTCTTGTCTCTATTTCTTTCTTCAAACATGTCTTTTGTTTCCTTACTAATTTCTTTATCATTGATTTAGAACAATATATTTTTATGTGTTTTGTATTTATTTCTTAATGTTTCCAGAGCTTGGTGTTCACTGAGCCTCTGAATCTGTGAATTATATGTTTCTGTAAAATTTATAATCCTTTATACGTGTATTACACTCCTGGAAGCTATCCCACAGATCATTGATGTTCTTTGAATTTTGGTTGATTTGTTCTTTCTATCTTTAACTTTGGCTCCTTCAAGTTTTCTAATACTTTGTCTTCAAATTCTAATCTGTTGTTAATTCTATTCAGTGTATTTATAAAACATAACTGCCATTGGGGCTATCCCTTATGGAAATTTTATTTTGGTCTTTTTAAAGTTTACGACATCTTAACATTTGAATATTATAATAGTTATAGTATCAAATGTATAGATTCAGTGGTGGTCATGAAACTTGTATTAATGAAAGGGCCTGCAACACTGTATTGTGATTTCCACCATTCATGCTTGTTACAGAAAAAGGGGGGGGGGCTGGGATGATATACTATTACCGAAAGGAAACCCCCCAGGTTCGTTATGTCCGCTACCAGAGGAAAGACATCTCTTAATGCCATAGATTCGTGAAAAGGAAAGGAAATGTTTATTTAATGCTATACAGACTTAAAGTAGTGACCTAATGTCTTCATCAAAATTCCAAAGTTCCTTAAAACACCCACAAACATGAACAGTCCTTCCTTCCCCCTTTGCCCAGTCTGGGGTAGCGTATCTCAGGAAAAGAAATAGAAGTCTGTTGCTCAGGCAGCCCCCCTGGTTCTTCCCAGTAATCCATCTCAGCTGGTAGACCTCCCTCAGTTCCCGGCACCCTCAGCTGTGTTGACGGGGTCTCTGCTAAAGCCGGGTGGTGGTTCTCTCTCCACTGCTCCAGCCGCGTGGTCCTCTCTGCACACTGGCTGCAGGAGTCCCCACTCAGCCAAAACCACATGGTTCTCTCTTGCAATGGCTGCCATGTTTGGATTTTAAATCCCTGCACCAACCTTCCTCTGCAGCCCCATTTTCAACTCCTCCCATGCTCAGCCACACTTGCCATCAATCTTACATCCTTCCAGTTTTACTGGGATGCTATCGTGGATCTGGGATAGGTGTGGTGCCATGTCATGGAGCCAGTCTTCTCTGAGCTCCCACACAGGCGCTGTAACTCAGGGGACCTGCCCCCTAGTCACATCTTGTGGGTGGGGGGAGTCCCTTTCCATCCCCCTGGCCCAGAGCATGGCCACAGCTATTTAGCATATCTAAGGAACCAGCCAAAGGCTGTAGGTACGTTAAATGACCATGCCATGGATTAGCTGCAAAGTTGTTGCTGTACAGAGCAACCTTGCATGTTCTTACTCCATGTGTCCCTTCCCCCAACTCACACCTGTGGGGGAAGGGGTGAAGACATCCTATATGTCTTTCTAATATTTCCTGGACACCTTGAGTTCTAGACCCCATTTCAAATGCCTATTTGAAGCCCCCCGTCTTGACTGCACCCTGTAACACGCTGACACTTAGTCTGCAAGTTTTTATGCAGGTGATCATATGCTTTCTCTCTGCTTTTGATCTTGTATCTCATATTTGTGCTTTTGATGTCATGTCTAAATTTAATTTAATTTTTATTTTATTTTTCCAATCCACAGGTCACGAAGATTTTCTTTCACATTTTTTTCTAAAATTTGTATAGTTTTACTTATTGACATGATCATCATAGTACTATTACTTATTGAATGTTCACTCTATGTCAAGATTTTGCACTACAGGTGTCATTTAAGGGTCATGGTGCCTTATCTAATATGAGGAACCCAAACATGAGGAACTGGCCTGAAGCCCCAGGAGTGGTGGCAGACTAGAGCTTAAATTGAGGAGTTGATTCCACAAACTGTATACTTAGATATTACATAATATGACATTATTATAAAAAATTATTTTTAACTCACTTGAAAAATTCTTTCTGAGATGTAGCATTTCCAAATAACATCAGTTTTGCTATTACTACTGACCTGACTTTAAAATTCAGGTTATTTAATTAATTTTTCAGTTATATTAGTCAACACATTTTCATGTATATAGCATAATATGTAAAAGATCAGTATTTTTGAAACCTTTAAAATAATGAACTTCCAGAAGGTATACTAGCAATATAATATCCATATACCAAGATAGAGTTAAATAACATGTTGGTATAATTATTTCTGGCTGTTAAAAGCAACCAAACATATTATGCTCTAATTAAACCGGTGTAGATATTGAATGATGATAATCAGGTTTGGAAACCATAAAATTCATATGAGCATTTATTAATGTATTTTTACATATGTATGTGTGTTTGAACTGGTTTTAATATTACACTGCCTCTCTCATTTAATGAGTTAAATAAAATATTTTACATGTCAAAAAATAAATAAATATATTTTATAGTTTTACATTTAAATCTATGATCCATTTTGTGTTAATCTTTATAAAAGACATAAGGTTTAGTTGGAGTTTTTTTGCACAATATCTTTAATTAGTGAAAATACTATTGTCTCTGTGTTGAATCACCTTTACACCTTAGTTAAAATTAATTGGCTGCACTCAACAAACCAGGAGTAGAACTTCACAGCTCATATCATGCTCAAGTGTGAATGATGGAAGCATTCTCCCCAAGACCAGGAACAAGGCAAGGATGCCTGCTCTCTCGACTCCTATTCAACACTGTACTGGAGGTTCCAGCCAGGGCAATTAGTCAAGAAATAAAAGACATCCAGGAAGAAATAAAATTATCTCTATTTGCAGATGACATGATCTTGTATAGAGAAACTTGTAAGGAATCCACAAAAATAATTAGAGCTAAAATGAGTTCAGTAAGGTCACAGGATCCAAGATCAATATGCAAAAATCCATTGCATTTCTATACCCTAGCAATCCAAAAATGAAATTAAAAAATTCCACTTATAACAGCATCAAAGAATAAAATACTTAGGAATAAACTTAACAAAAGTAGGGCAAAACTTGTGATCTGAAAACTACAAAACATTGTCAAAAATTAACACACCCCTAAACCCATGGAAATACATCTTATTTCATCACCAAACTGTTCTATCAATTCAATGCAATCCATCTCAAAATCCCAGACAGCTTTTTTGGAACTGATAAATTGATTTTCTACATAAATTCATGTAGAAATGCAAAAGATCCAAAATAGATAAAACAGTCTTAAAACACAAGAACACAGTTGCAGGGTGCACACATCCCAATCTGAAAACTTGCTACAAGGCTACAAAGATCAAGACAGCATGGGGTGGCAGGTGAATAGATATGCACACACCAGCAGAACAGAACTGGGAATCTAGAAACAAACCCTCACATTATGGTCAATTGATTTTTTAAATTAAATTTATTGGGATGGCATTGGTTAATAGGACCATATAGGTTTCAAGTGTACATTACTATGATACACGATCTGTATATTACACCATGAACCCAACCACCCAAAGTCAAATCATCTTCCATCACCATATACTTGGCCCCCTTTACCTTTTACTGTACCCACCCCCTCCCTCTGGTAACCACCAACTAACTGTTGTCTGTATGAATTTCAGTTTTACACCCCACCTATGAGTGAAATCATATGGTTCTTAGATTTTCCATACTGAATTATTTCACTTAGTACAGTATTTTCAAGGATCATCCATGTTGTCACAAATGGCAATATTTCATCTTTTCTTATGGCTGAGTGATATTCCATTGTGTGTTGTAGTAGACCGTTCTGTGTGGCGTGGGCCCAGCTCCCACTTGGGGATACATACAACCCACATCCATGGATAGGTTCTCCCATGGAGAATCAGGCCTGTAATGTACCTAGGCCACTATGAGTCTTGCTTTTTGCTAAAACTCTCACCCTGAATTAAGAACATTTACTGCAAAGCAACTTCCTAAAAACCATACTAAACCTTCCAAAGATGAGTATAACTGGTTCAACTACTTTTGCCTTTTCATTTGCAAGTATCCCTCTTCTGTGATGTGATTACCAGCATCCTCTCTTTTGTTTTCTGTAGAAGGTAACCACCTACAGTGAGCCTGTGCATAGTAAATGAGGACCTTCCTGTAATGTGCCCAGTAAGACAATAAAAGCTCATTGGAGCAAGGGCTGAGGCTTTTGCTTCCCTGGAGAGAAAAGCCATGCTGTCCTTTTCCTCCTCTGGATTCAGTAATCCGTGTGAATGTCTCATTTCATCCATAATGACTCGGACCCCACAAACCAGGGTCCTTATCAGTGTATATGTACCAGAGCTTCTTTATCCAGTCCTCTATGGAAGAGCACTTTGGTTGTCTCCATGTCTTGGCCATTGATTTTTGACAAGAGTGCCAAAACAACTCAATGGGAAAAGAACAGTCTTTCCAACAAATGATGCTGGGACAAGTAGATATGCTAAAATGGAATTGGCCCTGGTCCTAGGTCTTTTGTGACCAATGACCATATACTGGTGGCTTATAACAGAGATGTGTTCTCCACCAGTTCAGAAGGCTGAGCTCAAGGTGTGGGCAAGGTTGGCTCCTTGGGGGGCTCTCAAGGAGAACATGCTCCAGGCTTCCTCCAGCTCTTGGGGTGGCCACCAGGCCTCCATGTTCTTGGACTGCATCCTCAGCTCTGACTCCTGCCTCTCTCCTCACAGATCCTCCTTCTCTCTCCTGTGTCTGTCTTCAAATCTCTCCCTCCTTATGAGGACCTTAGTCATTGTACTCAGATGTTATCAATTTAGTTTGATGAAATCTGTAAAGGCTCTACAGTTGACCCTTGAACAAGGGTCCATTCAAATGTGGTAACAATTCTTTATTTAGGTGGACCCATGCAGTTAAAACCTGCACTGCTCAAGGGTCAACTGTGTTTCCAGGTAAGGTCTCATGCACAGGTACTGGGGGTGGGGCTTCAGCGTGTCTTTTGGGGTGGCCATAATTCAACCCACAACAGATCCCTTCCTTACAACACACATCAAATTTAACTCAAAATGGATCATAGACCTAAACATATAACCTAACTGGGTGTTTCTCGTTCTGTTCCCAAGGACCACAGCAAGGTTCCATGTGCCATCTGCAGAGAGCCTGCGGTCAGCCTGGCCCCCACATCAGATTCAGTTCCAGGGACAGAAACTGGGTCCCTCAGGCCTATTATGCGGGTAGGGGGTGTCACCTTGGTGGGCGGCCTGGGTGAGGTTTGCTGGGGAAACTCAGTATGAGGGACTGAAGCTCTAGGGCATGTTCTCTGGCTGTGGGTGAGGAAGGGCACTGAGACTTTTCCAGCCTGCTCTTGGACCCTGGGGATGTCTGGCTCCCCAGTACCAGCCACACCAATGCTGCTGTGAAGTGCAGTTGCCTTGGCCACTGGTGACTGACCAGATCTCGGCCCACTGCTCCACTTGTGGGGCACAGGGTGGGGCCTCAGGCAGGGATTCAGTAGAGCAGAGCAGCCAAAGGGCATGGTCTCGGCCAGACAGAGGCTCAGCTGGCCTGTGGGGTGTGGCATCTGGTAGGCCCAAGCCTGCTGACAGTTGTACCTGTGGAGTTGGGTGGGGGCTGGGCCTGGGTGCTCCCACTGGTGGATGCTCGGGTGGTGGGATGCAGGCGGCACGTAGGGGTGAGGCCTGGACCAAGGAGCTGAGGCACAGCCCACGGGGAGTGCCCCAGCCTCCTCTCCACCCTCTGTCCAGTGGGAGGAGGGTAGCGGTCCTTGCTCACCCTAGTCCTTCCTCTCCCTGGTCCTTGATCTCCCTTCTCACTAGCACAGAGAGTGATTTTAGGTAGGGTCTAGAAGGGGGGCTGGTGTGTGGAGGATACTGGCAAGCAGTATCCACTTGGCTTCAGATGCTCATCAAAACATGAGAAAAACATACACAGAGACAACCAGGTCCTGTGGGGGAATAGAGACAAAAGGGCCACTTTCTCTCATGGAGAGCACACTTTTGGCCACCCTCTCTCCTGGAGGGTGCCCCGTATCCATTCCCAAACAGATTTTTATTGAGAAAACAGACTTAGTTTGTGCATTCACAGTCTGGCAGAAAAGATCAAAAGAAGTAGGTGACTTACAAAGGTGCAGAAAGAACTCCTGCTGTGATTCTGGGAAAAGTTTGGAGTTTTATCATATGAAAGGACTAAAGGTTCCAAAGGTTTCCTGTTTGTGCCTTTAAATTCCAAGTTAATAACATCTTCCAGCAAATAGATCTCACAGGATCTTGCATATTCTATGCCCCAGGCTTGATTACCCCAGGGGTCCGTCATTTCTGGTCTGGGCTGCACTGCCCCTGCTAGCCTGAGTTAACAGAGAAGACAAAGGCAGCCAGGAGACTTGGATTTCTCACAAGGACTCAGGCCTTGACAAAGCCGAGGGGGCAGGGGTTGATTTCGATCACCCCTTCTTATCCACAGCCCAGAGTCTCTCCACTTAGGGTATTCCCACGTGATCGAGTCTGTCTTAGATTCATTCTCTTTCCTAGAGAATTCTTACCTGTCATTGACTGCTGATCATGCAAAAGGGAAGTCAGACATTAGAACAGGCAGCATTCATGCCAGGGAAATAAGTTTTGTCTCCTTAGTGGCTCCTGGTCCGGAGGTCTTTCACTCAGCCTAAGTCACAGGTGGTTACACCTTCCTGAGACCAGGCAGGGCGGTCCTCAACACTGGTGGGTGGTGAGGGGCCGGAGGCCACAGAGTCTGTGAGTTCCAGGTGGAGGGCATGCGAGGGACACAGTAGCATGGGACAGCCAGGGCAGTAGGCCTGGCCTGCTGGAGAGGACTGGCCAGGTCCTGCTCAACTTTGGGGGCAGGACACTGGCTTGCTCTGTGAGCTTGTGTGGGGATGGGGGTCTGCACCTGAGTTTGAGGGGTGGCCGTAGTGGGGTGGATTCAGGAAAGGGGTTAGCTGGGAGGTGACTTGCTATTTTACTTGGCCAAGCTGGCAGAAGTAAATTCCCAGGATGCCACTGCAGCCAGGGGAGGCCCCAGCGTGTGCCCACGGGGTTCCCTGGGACAAGGGTGCCCACCCAGTGGGGGTGAGAACAGGGTGGGTGTGGGGGTAGGGAGCAGAAACTCATGAACTGTGGAGGCAGGGGCACCCTTGACTCCAGGTTTCTGAGCTCAGAGCTGTCGGAGTCCTGTGTGTGGCTGGCGCAACCCCTGGGTAGGTGGAGGCCCCCTTGGTTGTCATCAGGAGGAGGCCAAGCGCTTGCTCCAGACTCACAGGTGTCATTAAATTTCATGTCCCTGTCTAGACAGTCCAGTAAACAGAGCCCTGGGGCCATGCTGTAGCAGGGAAAGAAGAGGTAAGGGGCCTGGCTGGAAGTGAGCCTGCCAGGGACTTCAGGAAAGAGGGAGGCCGTGTGGTCCTCCATTGTCCCCAGCTGTGACCTTGCCTAGGTGTGGGACCCTCAGCCTGGGGTGGCTCTCCCATCAGCCCAGGCAGCCACGACAACAGGTGCCAGCATTGTGAGAAAGGCTCAGGGCTGCGGACGACCCAAAGTGGTTGGGCATAGCTGAGGGCAGCTTCCAGAGCCCTACATGGAGGTGCAGGGAGCCACCCCTTCCCAAGGCACAGGCAGTTTGGGTGTGCTGACCAGGTGCAGGGGCATGCATGGCAGGGAATGTGGCCAGGGTACCAGCCTCCCAAGGCTGTGGGAGCAGGGCAGTGGGTGGTCCATGTGCCTGTGGAGGGTGGACCTGCGGGGAGACCCAGCCACCTGGGACAGGGAGGTGAGCTGCAAGACAGGGGTAGGAAGGCATGGAGAAGCTTGTGGGATGGAATCCTCAGGACCTAGACAACTCAGTCCTGGATCAGAAAGCCTGGGTCTCAGGATGGGGCCTGGGCCCTGGCAGGCCTCCCGCACTCCTCCAAGGCGCAGAACCTAGGGCACTGGCTCCTGTCCCTGCTCGGCCCAGCGCCCTTGGGGAGAGAGGAGGCCTGAATCCCTGTGGGAATGGCCTCAGGCATGGGGTACAGGCCGCCAGAACAAGTGGGATCACAAAGTAGGTGCAGCAGAGACGAACCACTGGGGCCCGCAATGCCTGCACCTGCGGCAGGAAGAAGGCCCTTCGGTTCCTTTCCTGGTTGCCTCGGGAATGAAGTCTTCTGTCTCAGGTGGGGCTGCAGCGCCCCCTGGAGGCCCCGCTGCAGCTCCCAATCCCGGGAGAGCATTAGCACCTGTATGCCACAGAGTTTCCTGGCCAGTAGCAGGTGTTGGGGTAGCTGCCTCCACTGCTCCCTGACTCTGTCTTCTCTGGTATTCCCAGGTTCTGAAGTCTCTGGCCAGGACCGGTAGCTTCCTTGGGGAGGCTGGACATGCCCCACTGTGCCATGTCCACAGGCTGAGTGCTGCTGCTGCCAGGCCTCGTCCTGCCTTGTGTGGGGGCCACCCACCCCCAAGACCAGGGTCCTGGCAGCCCACCCTGGTGTTGCTGGGCCAGTGCCATGTGTGCCTGCCTACGCTGGGGATTGTGGGCAGCCTGGCAATCACGGGTGGTGGAGTAGAACCAGTACCTGCACAAGATCAGTGTATGTGTCATCGGACTGGTGGGTGACATGTGCTTCCTGCCGGTGCTCCACTACGTTGCCCTGTGAGTGGGCTTTGAGGTGTGAACAGCCAAGCGTGGGTATGTCGTGATCCTCTGGTTCCTGTACATCTTCGTGCGGAAGTTCAAGCTTTACTTCAACTTTCAGAATTACAAAGCTGCATAGCAGAGCCTTGCAACCTGGTGGCACTCAAGGCGGTGACGCTTGCTGTAGATGTGTGTGCCTGACCTTTTCCTGCTGCTGGTGGCACTTGACCCCATGGAATAAGCGCTCAACTTCCACAAATGCAAGGACCTGCATGGCTGTTTCTTCTGGGTGGCACAGGATGTGCTGGATGCGCAGGCCAACCTGTGGGAGCTGCTGCTTGTGGGACTGCTGCTGTAGGCTGAGGGCCTTAACCTCCTCTCCAGCTACATGCTGTTGCTGGTGCTGCCCTGGGTGGCTGGCACTCAGCGAGGTCAGGATGCAGGGTGAGCACATTGCGCCGCAGGAGATGATGCTGTACTGGGTGCTCAGCCTTGCTACTGCTAACGGTCGATGTGGTGGCCATGCACCAGCATGGCCAACCTGGTGCTCTTCCCAGACAGTGGCATCTCTGGCCATCTTTGTCTGCAAGAACGTGGCACTCACCACCAAGGCTTGCACCTTCCTCTAGTACCACCGCCAGGTGCACAACTTCTCGCCGCCCCTGCTAGCTCTGGAGCTGCAGCCAGCACCATCACAGCATAACTCCATCCTGTGCCCCCTCAGCTGCATGGTCTGCCAGGCCGTCCCCATAGGCCCTCACCCAGGCATGACACCCTGGACATGTCACAGGCCCCCTGTAGTTCTGGGATGGTGGTGGGGTGCAGACTTTGGTTGGTGGGGTGCATGCAGTTTGCATGGGATGGGGGACAGAGCTTACCCACCCCCACCTTCCTGGGTGGGTGCCTGAGTGCCAGACCTGTAGCTGCTGCTTCATCTCAGGGACCCCCTCAGACCACTGACCTCAGCCCCACTCCCCTGCTTGCCCCAGAGCAGGGCAGCACCAGTGCAAGGGCCCTCCCCTGCCTGCTGGATGGGAAGGAAGGACAGAGGAGAGTGAGATCTGGTCCTTTGGGGTCCCTCAGTGGGAGCCTCTGGCTCAGAGTTTGGGACCAAGCAGGCCTCTGTCATTTTAAAGACTCATGTTTATATCTTCATATCCAAAGTGTTACTGTACTGTTTGCTGCATCCTGGGGAAGGGGGTGGGAAGACAGGATGTGAGTGAGAGGGAACTGAGTCTCCTCCCCAGGGAGCTCTTAGGAGCTCTTGAGTGGGGAACCATTGTCATTGTCATTTTCCCAAAGAGCCCTCCCTCCAATCTCACTGTCTCCACCCCCAGAGATCCCATGCACTTGACTGTGCTCTTCTGGAATACCTTACTTAACCAGAGGATCCCCAATCTCTGGGCCATGGACTGGTACCTACCCGGGTCTGTTAGGAACAGGGCTGCACAGCAGGAGGTGAACTTGAACATAATGTGCATGAATCATCCTGAAACCATCCCCCAACCCCAGTCTGTGGAAGAATTATCTTCCACAAAACTGGTCTCTGTTGCCAAAAGGTTGGGGACCACTGTCTTAACACATCCCCAACCCCAGGGTGTGCGGGTCCATGTCCCTGTCCCTGCACCTCAGGTCCAGAAATGTCCCCAAGCCCCTAACTCTGCTCTAGTGCCAGGGGACTCCCCCAGACCATGACGGCAGAAGCCAGATGGGTCCCAGCTTTGCTGGTCAGGTGGCCCTTGCAACCTTAGGCTAGGAACATGGAACTTGGTCCCACCTCATGCAGCCTGGCTTTGGCCCAGACTATGTGGAGACCACAGCAGCCCTGACCAGGCAGCATGGCACCTTGCTGGCAGAGAGAGGACAGGGCACTGAAGTCTATCTGCTGGTCTCTTACCCAGTAACCCAGGGCCCCTACTAGACCCTGGGGGAGAGGACCTCCCATAGAATCTGGGGGGGGGTGTTGCCATGGCCATCTGAGGATGCCTTGCATGGTGACTGCGTGGTGGTTACACATCTTGTCAGGTGGCACGGAGCATTGTGGAGCCTAGTGGCACTTCCTGATGAAAGGCCTAAGTCCCTGACACCTGAGGGTCTATACCAACCTCTCTCAGAAGGGTGGGAACTGGGGTACGGAGAGGTCCTCTGGGAGCCCTCTTCCTCCAGCACAGGTTCAGAATTTGGCTGGAACATCACGGGGGTGGGGGGGAGGTCATGGGAAGGCCCATGCACCCTCTCTCCTTTCACCCCTCCTATCCCTGAGCTCACTGCCGCCTGGGCTCTGACCTCCAGGAGTCACCTGCTCTACAGCCAGCTGGCTTCCAGGATAACTTTCCCCAGTTGTGCAGGAATCACACCAGGGCTAAAACCCCTCCCTGGTCCCACCCTCGGACATACCCCACCGGCAGCTCTATGGACAGCAGGGAGCCCTAGTGGGGAGCAGGTGGCCCCCCTCCTAGGGGTGCAGAGCTGGGGGTCAGCCACACTGGCAAGTGGATGGGGCGAGGGCAGGGAGCTGTGAGAGGGGTGGTGGGGGCTGGTGGGAGCCACCCAGGGTTCAGGGAGTGTGAGGGGCTGCACTGAGTCTGGGCAAGTGTAGAAGGGTATAGTTGCTGTTTTGGGGGTGTGTGGCCTGGGGAGGGCTGGAGGATGAGGTCTGCATGGCCAGCTCCTGTTCTAAGTATCCAGGCCGGAGCTAGCTCCCTCTTCCCCACCGCAGCCAAAGCTGGTGCCTTCTGACCCTGCCTGGTTTCTCCAGGTATGCCCTTGGGGATTCCTGTGGAAACAGTTCTCACATGTGACTGCAGGCCCAGAGAGTGGGGCCAGAGGGGGTCTGACCTGCCTGCCAAGCTCCCCTGACTGCCTGTTCTGGGCTCCTGCCTGTTCTGATGCTTCCCCCTGGAGCATCTTCCTGGAGGAAGACTTCTGCCTGGGGTCAGAACCAGGGGACAGTGATGGGGACACTGCCAGGGTCAGGATGTAGTAATGGGGATGCTGACAGGGTTGGGGGGGGCAGTGATGGGGACACTGCTGAGGGGCAGCTCTGCCTGAGGCTCCATGCTGCCATGTCAAGTGAGAGCTGGGTCCCTGGGTGTGGCTTTCTCTCAGCACAGAGAAGAAGGTCAGGGCTCACGGGCAACACCTATCCACTTGGCTGGCCCTCCACACTGGGCACTGCCTCCCTGGCCTGCCTGGCCTCTCACACTCTAGCTGTTGGTCCCACTCTGTCCTGACTGGGTTTAATAAGGGCACACGAGCCCTCTGACTATGTCTCTGAGGCCCCTGGCAAGGCACTCATATATCCATGACCTGGAGTGCTAGTCCTGCAGAGCTGGGGCCCTGGGGCCCTTGTCAGTTGTAACCCAAGGGGCCTTCCCTCTGAATCTCTCTTGGGAATGGGATGGGAAGTGACCACGTTTCAGTCTGCCCTTCCCTGTTTCCTGAGGTGGCCTGAAATGGCCAGGCACTGGAGAGGCTGGCTCGCGGTCCCTGTGTCCTTCATTACCTTACTCGCCAGCTCACAGGTCCTGGTGGTGAGTCGGCTGCCTGCCTGACCACCCATGTGGCCAGGACACTGAACCAAGGCAGAGGCTGTCTATCCCTGTCCACATGGAAGGCAGCCTCGTGGGGCTGCCAGACCGCGTGGAGCACCAGCATGGAGGACCAAGGAGGCCTTCGGGTGGTGGGAGCCTGTGCAGATGCCAAAGCCATGAGGTGGTTCAGCCCTCAGGCTGTTGGGCCTGAATTAAGCATGGTGGGTACTGGGCCAATGGGTGGGCGTGGGCAGGGGCTCAGGCTTGGGTTTGGGCTCCAAGAGCAGAGGACCCCCGCCCAACCTTTTCTAAGTGGGCAATAGTGTGACAGGTCAGAGTGGGAGGAGGTCACTGTGTGGGGACACCAGGCAGCCCAGCAAGAGCACCCAAGGAAGCTGGAGGGGGTGGTAAGTGGTGGGGAGATGGGGCTGCAGGACTCGGGGGCCTCTGGCTATAGAGGTGAGGTCAGGGAGGATGTGAGGGAGCACCAAGGCTTGAGCCATCAGGGGTGTGTGACTAACATGGAACACCACATGCAGGGGCGTCACAGGGGTTCTGGAGGAATCAGAACCTCGTTAAGGACCTGGGCCTTGGGGTACTGGTGCTCATCTTAGAAGGGGGCCTGGGATGGAGGGGTCCCTGAGAGCAATGGAACAACAAGCCAGGGCCCAGGACTGGCCAAGCCCCTGCAGACTCAGTGAGATAGGGAAGGGACCAGCAAGGAGCTGGAGGGGCCATGGGGACTGAGGTGGGAGGCGTGAGCTGAGACAATGACCAGTTGACCAGGAAGCCACTGGCCACTTGACAGAATGGCCCATGGACTGTGGGGTCGATGCCCATTTGAATGAGCTCCCTAGGGAGTGGGCAGGAAAGTAGAGATGGTGCAGCCAGTCTCTGGGGAGGTTTGGCTGGGAGGGTGGCATGGGCATCCTTGCAGCCTCACCCCTCAGGCAAGGTCAGATGCCACCTCCTCACAGACCTCAACAGACAAGAGAAGGCCTAGGACAAAACCTAACAGCCCTCTTGACAGCCATCCACGCTGATACCCCAGAGCAGGACGCACACTTCTCCCACCTTGCTGATCCTGGCTGGAGAGAGAGCCCCACCTCCAGATGTGGGGGTAGCTGGCCCTGCCAGATCTCAAGCTCCTGGAGACCACTCTCTGGGGTCAGGCATGGGCAGCCCTGTTCTAAGAGGCCCAGCCTGCCAGAGAGCTCCGAGTTCACTTGCCCCTGGGTGGGAGTCAGACTGGGCCTGAAGCACAGTTTCCCTTCTGTAAGCTGGGTGCCATGGGGATCAGATAAGCCACCCATGTGATGCACCAGGGACAGTCCCAGGGTGTGGGAAGGGCAGATAAGCACCTGCTGTTGTCAGAATTCTCATTTTAGTGCTGATTTGGGAGAGAACGCTAGTAAATGCCCGTGTTCGATCCTTTATGCTTTACTGCTAGTTCCCCAAACAAACGTCCAACCTTTCATTAAATTGGGAAGGGATGTTGCAGGTGAAGTCAATGCACCATGTAACACTGCTAAAAAAAAAAAAAAAACATGTGCATTGGCCAAACCTTGGCAGGGAAACCAAAACCCCTTCACTACATTTAGCTCCATGAGATTTTACCGAGGAATGTTGCACCTCACAGTCAGCACAGCCAAGAGAGGGAGCTTAGGGTGACCAGAACTACAAGGTGGTGAAATTTGGCAAGGATGGAGAATATTATTCATTCCTTATGGCATAAGGCTGAACACAGGGAAGCTCAGTGCTGGAGCTCTCTGGCGCTCGCTGGCACTGAAACTCCCAAGCATTTCTAGACCACCACAGGCCACTGCAAAGAAGCTGTGGCACCTCAGAGGGTATCACAGACTTGGGGGGCGGGCTGTTCTGTGCCCTGGAGACCCAGCGCATAGGCCAGGGGATTGCCAGGTCTCAGTATGCAGGGGTCCACCCCAGGCATCTCTGGGTGCTGAGGTGCACTTACTCTTCCCTCCCAGGAGGGTGGGCTCTGCACCTTCGGAAAGGCAGGAGTCACCCATTTGGAAGGGCCCCATGCAATGCAGGGGGAGCGGGGTGAACAGAGGGGGTGGTGGCTGTCAGGGCAGGACTCGCCACCACATGACGTCACACTGGGACTCGACCTTGATGGGAGTCGGCTGGGGAGAAGAGGAGGGGACACATATCAGAATACGTGGGAGGTGGGACCACCCACAATGCTCACCTGCTTGAGAGCCCCATCCAGCTGAAGCACTGCAGACAGAACATGCAATGCTTCGGGATGGCCACAGGGGAGCTACCGAGTCCCAGGGACCCTGCCCACCTGGAGGTCGCGCAGAGGCGTGAGGGGTCCCGCTGGTGTGATTCAAATCCACAGCATCCTGACAGGCACCAGAGGTGTAAGACTATATATATAATTCTGGAAGGAGAGACAGTGAGGAAAACCACACCCAGTCACAATCATGCAAAATGTAAGAATGTTAGAAAAGAAGGAAGGCTGGAAAAGTGTCAGCCAAAGAGCAGGGCACCCCAAAAAGGACAAGAGTTATTGTGACTTCAGACTGCTCAGCCCCACGGGACACCCAGAGATGGCGGGGCAGGACTGTAACACACCGAAGAGAAGGAGCTCTGCACCTGCAACCTGACGTCCACCAAACCTCCATTCAAATGCGAGGGCGGCACGGAAATATTTTGGGGCAAAAAGGGCCACTCTGAACACCCTGCAGGTTTCCTAGAGACTCCCACTGAGAAGTTCTACCTGGTGTCACTGGCTGGGGGTCCAGCCACAGGAATGAACCTCGAAGCCACTAGGACTTCACATGACAACTGACTAGCTGAAGGGCCGTCCTCCCTGGTCCCCGAGATTTGACTGTGTGGGATAAACACTCCGTGTCCCCTTGGAGCGTGTGTTTGTCGTCAGCCTGGATGCACACACCATTCCGTCCTGGGCCCCTCTGCCTCCGTGTGGTGTCGCCTGCTCTTGGTGCTGTCAGCATGATGCCAGGTCACTAACTGTCACCACCGGGGGTCTTCCACATGCCTCTGGTGCCTACTGTCTGGCCTGCATGTGTCCTGCAGCTGGCCACACGGAGATGCATGGAGCTGGGCCGCACTGCTGGGTGCAACAGGGCCTCTGGGCATACCCAGATGCCAGGTGTCGGAAGGTTCGTTAGATGACGCATTGGAACTGGGCACCAGTGACACAAAGAGATGCTGCAATTGGTCCACGTGAGACTTGTCTGTTTTGAAAACGCACCTTTAAACTCAGACTTCAGAGGTGAGCACAGAATCGGAAACCCAGAGAGGTCCCTTGAGGGCAGGTGTTCCAGGAAAAGGAAACCAGACAGGAAAATAGCCCCGACCTCCTCCTGCACCTGCCCCCTGCTGACCCTGGTGTTCAAGGACCCAGTGAGCCCTCTGGTATTTACTGTGCGCGTGCTCTGTGAGGCCTGCCGGTAACTGCCCACCGCAAACCTGCACTGGACCCTTCAGCAGTCGGAAGCTGCTGGAACCTGCATTTTCCCCACCTGCACGTACAGGGGCGATTGTGCTACCCGTGCAGCATCGTCACAAATCAGCGCTGTGCGGGGTGGGCAGGGCACCCACCCTCATGGTCACCACCACCCACCGCCTCTGCCCAGGCTGACAAAGCATTTTTACATAAAAACAACCTAAAATTTCTGAACCCCCAAACCGCGTGTCCAGAGCCCTGACCCTTCGCACGGGTGGCCCATCGTTCTCCCCCGGGACACACCAGGCATCCCTGGGATGCAGGAACTGGGAAGAGCCATGCAGCCAGCGACTTCAGTCACAGCTGGCCTCGGCCCTGCTTCGTCCAGACAGGAAAAACCGGTGACAATGGTCCACATTTTACGCCCTCCGTCACCCCCAGATTACAGCTGCCTTCTTGTCCGCCCTTCTGATGGGCTCTGTGGTCTTCAGTCAGTGAGTTCTGTCTGCTGCGGTGGACAGGACAGAAAACTTGCTCCCAAGGATCCTGGAAGGAATCTTATCAAGTGTGTCAGCACCAAATGTAGTAGAGGAAGTCCATGGAATTTGCCTTGGGTTTAGTTTTACATCCAAGAAATTGAACAAAATTCCATACAATGAGGTGTCCACACTCTCGGCGTCTCTGTGCCACCCTGGAATCCGAAGAGTAGTCTTGGGCCACATATTAAATGCATTGTCACATGTAATCACACAAAAAATCCCATAATGTTTTAAGTAAATTTATGACTGTGTTGGGCTGCATTCAAAGACGTTCTGAGCTGCATACAGCCAGCAGGGAAGCATGTGATCTTTGGCAGCAGAAAGCTGAGCCAAGAGAATTCTGAAATCTGATGACACTGAATAGAGAGATTCCACCTAAAACATTGGACCAAGATGCCTGTCTTCATCATCACCTTCATCAACTTCATTGTCATCATCATTTGCTTACTATCATCGTTCTTTTCATTTTCTATGCACGTGGTTGTTGTCCACACGTAGTGAGTCTTCATCTAATTTTTTGCACATTTTTTGGTGCATCATGGGGTCTGCACCCCTTCTCTAAAGAGGAGGTGCAGTCCCCCCAAGCTTGCCATGTGCCAACCGTTGGGGGTCTGTACCCCCTTGCTGGGAGTGGCTTCTGAGAGAGAGTCCTGACAGCTAGATAATTTGTGAAACCTGAAACTGGCAACTAAGTCCAGCCAGCTGGTCAACCACAGCTCCTAGGCAACCATTACCACACCCACTGGAGACTCTCTACAGGGGGGCTGCTGTTCGTCCCACGGCTTTCTGGAGGCCATTCCTTGGGGCTTTTCACTCCCTCCCTTTCCTTAATGTGCCTATCCCCCACATCTACCCCAACACTGGTTTATATCAAATTCATCTGTCTTTGCCAACCAAGTAGATATTCTGATTTTCATTTTTAAGACAATTTTATTTATTTCTTTTTAGAGAGGGGACAGGAAGGAGACAGAGAAACATCAATGTGTGGTTGCCTCCTGCACACTTCCCCACCCTACCCCCCAGGGATCTGGCCCACAACCCAGGCAGGTGCCCTGACTGGGAATGAGCTGGTAACCCTTGGGTTCTCAGGTTGGCATTCAATCCACTGAGCCACACCAGCCAGGGGTATTTTATTAATTTTAATTTTGTATTTTTAAATTTTCTTTGGTAGGACCCCACACAAGGAAAATTTAATTTTGTATTTTTAAGAGTGTGTTAAATAATTGCTTTATTAATACCAACTATTAATACATACACACAAACTGGAAAGCACTAAGAAACTAAATCTGTATCTCATAGCACACAGGTGGCAATTCAACATTCCAAGTCTACAGAATGCTTGAGGGAGACTGCAATGATCAGACTCCCGAGGCGGAGGGGTCATCCCCAGAGGCAGAGGCGAGGGGGGCCAAGGTGTAACAGCCTCTCAAGCTTCCTCTCCTCATCAAGGATCATGAGAGGCACCATATTCAAGGGAAGCTTGCCCATCAGTGCTCTTCGGGCAGGTCAAACTCTCCAAGTCTAGAGGACTGAAGGGAGAGAACTTCCCTGTTTCTGGATTGGGGTCATCTGAGCAGGAGCAGAGCTTGCTCTTTTAACAGTCTTCTCCATCACCTTTTTAGCAATGAAGGTTGCCTGTTTCTTTGTAAAGGTCCATTACTCTTTACTGACATTTCTGAGGCTCTATTGACAGTACCAAAAGCCTTTCTGGGAGCTTTAGGTAAGGCTGGTAGAGCATCAAACATTTTGCTGACATGCGTTGATGAAACCTGAGATCTCCCATCTAAAACTTTGACTGAAGGCTGCAACCCCAGCTTCAGCCTGTCCCTAGGGTGAACACGGGTACCTGGTTATCTATTTCCCTTATCCACAAAGATCACAGTAGCCATTCTGGATTAAGTTAGGGTCAACAAGCAAAATCACCTACACCTCCTAATTTTGTATTTGTTTAATTTTGTATTTTAAAATTTCCTTGATAGGAATCCAAGGAAAACAGAGCAAGACGAGCTAAGACAGGCTTCAGAGTGAATTCGGCCTCACCAGCACCTCAGAGATCCCAGCTTCTGAAGCAGCAAGGAGCAAACACCTGCTGCAGGCCATCCAGTCCTTGGTGAGTGGTCACAGCCACCCAAGGTGGCTCAACCTCAGATTGCTGAAAACTGGTGCTCACATAAGTGTGCGCACGAGCCTGCTCACTGAAGCACAGGTCACAGCAGCCACCAGGCAGAAACAGCCCGAACGCCCACCAACAGTGGGAAGGTACACAGATGGATGTGTTTAAATGCACTGGATCGTTATTCAGCCATACAAAGGAGTGAGGTACATGATGCATGGATACATCTAGAAAACACTATACTAAGTGAAAGACAAACACAATGGGTGAGCTATGGTATTATTCCATTTATATGCAATGTCCACAAGAGAGAAATCCAGAGCCAGAATGCAAACTCGTATATGCCAGGGGCTGAAGAGAGAAACCGCTTAATGAGCAAATGGTTTTCCTTTCAAGGGATGGAAATGTGTTTTATTTATTTTTTACAATTTATAGAGAGGGGAAGGGAGGGAAAGAAACATTGATATGTGATCAATACCATCAGTTGCCTTTTGCGCACCCCCTACAGAGGACCTGGCCTGCGACCCGGGCATGTGCCCTGACTGGGAATCAAACTGACAACATTTCAGTTTTCAGGCCCAGCACTCAATCCACTAAGCCACACACCAGCCAGGGATGGACATAGCTTAGAGCTAGGGGCCATAGTTGCTCAACATTGGAACTATATATGTGATATCATATTGGTTACTTTAAAATGGTTAATTTTGTTACATAAATTCTGCTTCAAAAGAGTTCAGGGGTGGTGTTTCTTGTGTGGGTCAGGTTGGGATGAACTTTAAGAAGCAGGAGAATCTGAGCAGCATCAGGGTGGTGGCTGTGGCCGTGGCTGGCATCCTGCCCAGCACTTGCCCCTGATTGCTCTGTGCTGAGGGACAGCTCATAGCTGCCCTGGTCCCCTGTCTACCCTGCTAAGAGGACTTCCCTGGGAGGTGTGTAAACAAGAACTGCCCTCTCAGGCCCTGCCTGTAGGGATCCTGATGTGAGATGCTACTGCAAAACCAATGCTGGCAGCGAATGGTAGGGTGTTTGAGTTAGACCCCAGTAAGGCCATTATATTATTAAAATACTTGTTATTTACAGTAACCCAGGGTGGTTTTGTTTTTGTGGCTTTTAAAAGCCCATCTCAATAGGGTAATTCATTCTTGAAAATCCCTGGTCAGGTTTAATTTCTGAAATTGAAATTGTAAGCATCGTAATTTAAAGGGGAAAAAGTTTGTTCTCCTCTGACTCTTTCAAAGCCCTGAGTGGCAGTGACATGGCCCCCGTTCCAGTACATCAGGAATTGACCTGGGGAACCCCGGACACCAACTCCCTCCCTCACGTGGTTGAGGAGGTTCTTTTGTGCATTTTCCCAATGACATCCAGATGCACAAGACACACACGTGTGCTCAATATTTATGTAAGTCAACCTTTACTGGGAACAAGAGCAAAGGAAATTAACAAACACAATGGAGATGATGCAAGTGAGCTGCAGGTGGTATGGAGACCTGGATGGGGCAGCGAGGCTTCTTGCAGCACCTTCCCCAGCACGGCACCCACACCAGTGCTCAGGCTCCAAGGGACCGCCTCACACTGAGGTCGGGTTCTCAACCACACTCTCTTTGCAGGGGCTCTCATCTAAAACGGTTGTGGCCCTTGATGTTTACCAGCAACGATGTTTGTGCACCAAGTACGGCACACCGGTCACCTGCGCACTGGATTTGGATGGCACACCTGTGCCTGTGACCTTGACCAGGCACTGATGTTCTGGCCATACCTAGAAGGGCTCCTGAAACACCTGTGGAATAAACAGCTCTCTGCTCAAAACCAGTATTTAAAAAGGGTTGGCTAGAGACTTCTGGTCAAGATGGAGGCACAGGTAGACACACTGTGCCTCCTCACACAACCAAAATAAGGACAATAACAATTTAGAACTGACAAAATTGAACTGTATGGAAGTCTGATGACCAAGTAGTTAAAATAGACACATTTATCCAGACCAGCAGGAGGGGAGGAATCAAGCAGCTGGGCAGAGAGGGGCCGTGGCCAAAAAAGCGGCAGCTTGTGGACCTGGGCTCACAAGGCAGCAGCTAACAGACCCTGGACATGCAAGACAGCATCAGGTGCACCCTGGGTGCACAGGTGGCAGCTGGCAGACCCTGGGCACAGGGTGGCAGCAGGCAGACCCAGCAAAGTGGTGATTGTGGAGCAGGGTGTGGCATACTAGGCAGCTGACTGGGTGGTCCCACATTCTTACACAGATAAACCAGGCAAAACTGGGGATTGAGACAGACTGTGCAACCCAGGGCTCCAGCATGGGGAAATAGAGCCTCAAAACACCAATTGAAAACACTTGTGGGAGTTGAGGTATTGAGAGAGACTCCCAGCCTCACAGGAGAGTTTGTTGGAGAGGCCCACAGGGTCCTAGGATGTACACATGCACACCCACCTGGGAATCAGCACGAGAAGAGCCCAGTTTGTTTGGGAGAAGCAGCAGAAGGAACTGAAATCTGACACAGAGCGGAGCAAGTGCCATTGTTCTCTCTCTGACCCCGCCCCCACATACAGCGTCACAACCCAGTGACTGGGTTGCCCTGTCCTGGTGAACACCTAAGGCTCCACCCCTTATAAGTAACAGGTGTGTCAATCTTAAAATAAAAATGGCCCAAATGGAAGAACAGATCAATGCTCCAGAACAAATACAACTAAGCAATGAAGAGATAGCCAACCTATCAAATGCACAGTTCAAAGCACTGGTGATCAGGATGCTAACAGAATTGGTTGACCTTGGTCACAAGTTAGATGACAAAACGGAGGCTACACTAAGTGAAATGAAGGAAAATGCATAGGGAACCAATAGTGATGGGAAGAAAACTGGGACTCAATCAAGGAGTGGACCAGAAGGAAGAAAGAAACAATCAAACAGAAAAAAAAAAAAAAGAAATAATA
Source organism: Phyllostomus discolor (assembly GCF_004126475.2). Taxonomy (NCBI): domain Eukaryota; kingdom Metazoa; phylum Chordata; class Mammalia; order Chiroptera; family Phyllostomidae; genus Phyllostomus; species Phyllostomus discolor. Next base: position 94,792 of record NC_040917.2, on the reverse strand, counting down.
ATTCAAAAAAATGAGGAGAGGCTTAGGAACCTCCAGGACATCTTTAAATATTCCAACATCCAAATTATAGGGGTACCAGAAGGGGAAGAGGAAGAGCAACAAGTGGAAAAGTTATTTGAACAAATAATAAAGGAGAACTTCCCCATTCTGGCAAATGAAATAGACTTCAGGACGTTCAAGAACCCAAGAGAGTCCCAAAGTAGCTGGGCCCAAGGAGGAACACACAAAGGCACATCATAATTACATTACCCAAGATTAAAATGAAGGAGAGAATCCTAGAAGCAGCAAGAGATAAGGGGACAGTAACCTACAAAGGAGTTCCCATCAGACTGTCAGCTGACTTCTCAAAAGAGATCTTACAGGCAATAAGGGGCTGGAAAGAAGTATCCCAAGTCATGAAAGGCAAGGACCTATATCCAAGATTGCTCTCTCCAGCAAAGCTTTCATTTAGAACGGAAGGGCAGATAAAGCGCTTTTCAGATAAGGTCAAGTTAAAAGAGTTCATCATCACTAAGCCCTTATTATATGAAATGTTAAAGGGATTTATCTAAGAAAAAGAAGATAAAAAACATGTACAGTAAAGTGATAGCAAACTCACAATTATTAACAACCGCACCTAAAACAAAAACAAACTAAGCAAACAACTAGAATAGGAACAGAACCACAGAAATGGAGATCACATGGAGGGTTAGCAACAGGGGAGTGGGAGGAGGAGAGAGGGAAAAAAAGTACAAAGAATAAGTAGCATAGGTGGTAGGTAGAACATAGACAGGGGAAGGGCAAGAATAGTTTGGGAAATGTAGAAGCTAAAGAACTTATGACACATGGACATGAACTAAAGGGGGGAATGTGGGTGGGGGAGGGTGTGCAAGGAGGAGGGGAATGAAGGGGGGAAATGAGACAACTATAATAGCATAATCAATAAAATATATTTTAAAAAGGCTGGCTGGGAAACTGGAAGTGAAAAAGGATGGAACCCACACTATCTGCAGGGATGGGAAAGGGCAGTCAGGGTTAGAAGTCACGCCCTTGGTGAACATGCAACAAATAAACCCTGAGGTCAGTTTGGGAGACAAAACAGCGACCTAACTCTTCTTTTATCTGAAACACATGGCAAGCAGCTCCCTGAGCCCCTCATGATTGACCCCGGGGGGCAGGGCCTGGTTCCTCAGTCTGCCTCGGGGCCTGGGGCGGACCTCTTCCCCATGTCAAGGGTGCTTGCTGGGGATGGCCCCTCCTGGCCTGGAGTACAGGGGGGACCCACGATGGAAGGGTTGGTGTCCTGGACAGGAGGGAGGACTGCTGGTGGGTGGGAGGGGCCTCCTTCTGGGACTCAGGAAGGGGCCAGGCTCTCCAGTCGGCCATGCTGGTCTTGCTCTTGGTTGGGCTGGTCCTCCTCCTCCGTCTGCTCCAAATCAAAGTTCTGTGGACAAGGCTGCTGGTGAGGCCTGGTCCTGCACCTGCCCACCTGCAGTGACATCTCCCTGTGTGGGGTACCCCCCGTCGAAGGTGCTGTCTGCTGGAGCTACTGTATTGGTTTAAGTTCTGCACCCTCTGAAGAGGAGCCATTCTTGGGTCCTACCCAAGGCTGGCCTGACCTACCTGGAGCTCCTGCAAACTCTCATCCATGAAGTCCCAGGAATTCTCTTTGTAAGACACAGCCAATTGAATTGCATCATTGAAGAGCTGTGGGAGGTGGGGGAGCAAGGAAACCTTGGCTGTGGGTGCCAGGGACCTGGGCTCTGCCTGCCTCAAACCCACTGGCCCCCGTCCTAAGTCCACATAACACTGCACCCCTCAAATCAGCAAGACCACCCCTTAGTGCACCTGCTTTCCATCGCCCTGACTCCACACGTGGTCCATGGGCCCACCAGCCCCTCTGTCAATAGTTACAGGGACCCTGCCTGTCACAGGCCCAGCCCCAGCCCCACGGCCCTGCCCCCTGCAGTAATCCCGGCCTGTGGGAGCTGCCCAGTCCCTGTGCCATGCATGCCCACCTCACCTGGCTGCCTCTGCCATCTGTCATTACCTTCACGACGTTGGTGCCATCAGCAGCTGAGAGAAAGTACAGGGGCAGGGAGAACTTCCTGGCAAAGCTGAAGCTTTTTTGGGTAGTCTTTATGTCTGCTGCAGAGAGGAGGTAGGATACCACACTGCCCCCTGGGGGTGGGGAGATGTCACTGCAGGTAGGATATCAAGGGAAAGAGGGGCTGGTGAGCTGGGTCACAGGGCCCCTTGCCAGACAACGGGGTGTTTACTGGGAGGGAGGTGACAGCGTGTGACCAAGGGTGTGTCTCCGCCCGGGAACCTCTTACAGCAGAGACAGGGAGGGCCCCACCGTTGATTTTATTGGCCACCAGATCTCCAGCCTGAACTCCCAAAGCTCCTGTGCCAGGTGCCCAGGTGCCTGTAGGTGACCTTCCTCTGCACATCAAACACCTGCAGTGAGCAGAGGAAGGCAGCTCAGGGGAGACAAGGTCCTTGCACACCGCCCAGGTGACTTGCCCCACAGAGAGGCGGGCGTGGGTGCCCGCCCTGGGCCCAGCTGGAACAGAGGCACAGACCCCAGTTCCTGCTCCTCTTCTGGGTTTCGTGAAGCAGGAGCCCAGAGGCGGAGCTGTGGGATCACGTGATGATTCTGTGTCTAATTCCTGATGAACCGCTGTGTCTCTGCAGCAGCTGCGCCACTTCACGTCCGTCTTCCTCTGCAGGGCTGAGTAGGACTGTCTTCCACGGAGAGAGTGTGTTCCGTCAGTCCAGGCCTGTGCGGGTGGACGTTTGGGTGGTGTCCACCTTTTCGGTATGTGAACTAGGCTGTTATAAACATTCATGGACAGATTTTGGGTGGGAAACCTGTTTTCAGTTTTGGGAAGTATATAACTAGGAGTGGAATTGAGTTAAAAGGTAACTGGATGTTGAACTTTCTGAAGACACGTTAAACTGTTCTGCATTCCTGCAGCATGGGAGGGTTTTAATCTCTGTACATATTGGTCAAAACTTGCCCTCAGATTCTTAATTATATTCCCGTGAGAGGAGCTCCATCCAGCAGCATGATCCTCCCATCCACCGTGGATGAGAAATACGTCGTCCTGGACACAACCTTACTGTTCTGGCAGGAAAGGGGGTGGTGATTCCCTCTAGTGGAGAGCACCCCAAGTTCTTCTCCCAAATGATTTTTATTGGGAATGGTATGTGTGGGTGTACAACACATATCATAGCTCAGCAATCAGTGTCAACAAGGCTACAGTCATACAAAAACAAATTATCTATAGGTAACAATCGCAGGAACACAGAGATCTGCCTCAGGTCAGGGTCTGTTAGTCGTGCTGATGCCAGAGTGTCTTTAAGATGTGTTTCATGAGATAAGGAGTTTACTCCTTATGCCTCAAACTTACACATCCAGTTTATATCAACAGAACCATACAAAACAAAGCAGAACAAGCTTCAAAGGATACAATGTTTTTATCAGGCCTGGTTCCCACAGGAACCTCGGTGTTAGAGCTGGGTTATGTTTGGCACCTGTGTTTCTACCTGGTTTTCCAGGGAGACTTACTAGCCCCTTTCAGGGAGTGCTCATGTGGGCTTCCACTCTTGGAAACCACATAGAGTGGTCCTTAGCATAGTCATCCTGTTGTATGTGGAAGTGAATATCTCACTGTCGCTTTTATTCTCATTTCAATAAGGATTATTGCTCTGGCCAGTGTGGCTGAGTGGACTGAGCACTGGCCTGGGAACCAAAAGGTTGCTTATTAGACTCCCAGTCAGGGCACAAGCCTGGGGTGTGGCCCAGGCCCCAGTTGGGGGCTTGTGAGAGGCAACCAGTTGATGTGTCTCTTGCACATCGATGCTTTTCTCCCTCCCTTCTCCTCTCTGTGAAATAAAATGCATACAATCTTAAACAATGATTATTAATGTTGAACCTTTTATATAATTGTTGTCATTTTTATGTCTTGCTTGTACAAGTGTCTATTCAAGTCCTTTCCTCATTTTAAAATTGTGGTGTGTGTCTTTTTGTTCAGTTTTAAAACTACTTTTTATATTAGGGCTTCAGTTAGGGGCTAGGAGTCAGTAGTCAAGAGAGAGGTCAGGATTAGGGTATGGGGTCAGAGTTAGGAAGTCAGGGTCAGGCTTTAGAGTGTAAGGTCTGTGTTAAGGGTCTAGGGTCCAGGGTTATAGGGTTAGGGTTTGAGTTTAGAGGTTAGAGGTCATGGTGCAGGGTAGAGGTTATGGGGTTGAGGTCAGGGTTAAGCCTCACTGGCTCACTCCCCCCCTCTTCCCCTTCTGTCTCTCTGGGGCCTCCAGGACTTGCCCAGGGTCACACCTGAGTCAGGGTTCAGCTGGAGGGATGGTTTCTGCTTCCCCTCCCAGCCCTGGAGCTCAGTGAGCGAGTCCAGTGTGTTGCAAACAATGCAGTCTCAGCGGACGCGTCAGAATCCACGGTCCCGGAGACTCCCTCTGCACCGTCCTCCAGGGCGGCGTGGCTGCCGGAGATGGAGACCCTGTTCCTTCCCTGTGTGCGGAGGGAAACGCCGGAGCAGGAGGAAAGACACAGCCGCAGAAACACCCTGGATGGCTGCATGTGTTTTCCTTAGCTTAGGGTCCACTTTATTAATGTTGCTTTTACTAGGACGTGACTCCTTTTGTTTAGGTTTCCAGACTGAAGCGACAGGTTTCCCTTATTTGATGTTTAATTCTTCCCACTTTCTAAGGCTGAAAACAGGAATTGCATCAAAGGGAGCACATTACTAAGTCTGGATTCATCCCTTCCCTCCCCCCACCCCCGACCCTCATTCTAATGTTACTGCAGAGTGGGCACAGCCTGTTTCCCACGCCCTCCTGGGGCCCCGAGACCGCCCTCCGGCCCGCTCCCCCCGCGGCCCGCGGCTGGGAACACACCTGCCCGGCGCTCAGCTCGGCCTCCCTTTGGTCCTGACGGTCCGGGTGGTCCCGCCGTCCCGAAGCCCTTCTCAGACCCAGTCTGTCCCCCTGGGCCCGACCGACCGTCCCGCCTTCCCTCCCAGTGGCCGCTGGACTGGGACGCGTCAGCGAATCAGCCCGCAGGGGCGGAGGGGCGTGTGCGGGCAGCGCGGGCGAAGGTCCTGGGAAGCAGGGCGGAGGGGGGCGCAGGCGATGCGGTCCCGGGAACTTCGAGAACCACCGGAGGAGGAGTGACCAGAACTCCGCCCGGTGTGCTGCGGAGGGGCAGGCAGGGGTGTTGGGGGGCGGAGGCGCCGGCGGGGCTGCGATCCTAGCGGATCCGGGTTCCGGGCTCGGGGGGTGGGCGAAGCCCCGCGGAGGAGGGGAGGGCGGTGCGTGTCTGGAAGGCGGACTGGAGCCTGGAGCGTGGTGCTGGGAAGCGGCGGGTACCGGAGAGGGTGGACCAGAGCCGTCGCAGGGAGGTTTGGACGGCTTACTTTGGGGGCGGGCGGGGGAAGGGCCCTCGGGGAATTCTGGTGGGACGCAGAGAACTGAGGTTTGGGGACACGGACCTGCGGGCGGGTGGTGGTGGCGGAGACGGTAAGAGGCTGCAGGAGGGTTGGGGGGGCGATGGGGAGGGAGACGGAACAGGAGGTCGTGCTTTCACACAGGCCTGGGGGTCCCTCTCCCCCGTGGGCAGGGAGGGAGAGCGGAGCGCAGCGCCCTCAGCGCGAACGACGCTGCGCACCCGGCGGGTCCGGGGTTCTCGGAGCCGGAGCGCGATGAGGGGTCACTTGGATGCGCTCTCCAAGGCGGCCTAGCTCACCTCTACCTTTCCTGGTTATGAAAAGAGGAAAAAACGGGAAAATCAGCGTCCGGGGAGTGTGGTGAAGGAGCGAAGGACTTCTTCCGTTTTCCCCGAGGTGAGAACAAGGAGAGGATCCCGCAGCGCTGGGCCCCACATGCGGGCCCGGAGACTCCTGACGCCTGAGTCAGGGGCTCGCTCATGCCCTCGGCCTCTGGACTGCAGGCTCGTTAAACGCGCGCTTTTCTCTCCAAACCTTTCTTTGGCTGTTGGGTGACAGTAGGGAGAGTCACCGTTTGTGTCAGAAATGCCCCTGGTGAGACAAATGTCCCTGTCCGAGCCGACGCCGCCCCAGTGGGGGTCTGGTTCTCACTGTGTGTCCGGCCAGGGGAAAGGCCGAGATAGAGTTTGGAGACAGGTCTGGTCCCATAAGTGAAGTGGTTGACGGAGAGGGTCTTCTTTGCTGTAGCCACTGTGAGCAGTCCTCCCTAAAGATGAAAGTGAACTTGGTTATTGCAACAGAATTAGGCAGGTGGCAGATGGACTGGAGGAATCAGTCAGAAGGTGTCAGAGGATAGTAGCTCCCACCAACCCCATTGCTGAAGTTGGGACCTTTCTTGCCAGGAGTTACCACATCTAGAAGTCCTCGGGTAGGTGTTGGTCTGCGACTTGCATTGGTGGATAATTGGGGCCACAGCATTGGCTGCCTTCTCCTGCCCTCTACTGTCTCCAGTGTGACGACACCAGCGTTGGGGCACCCAGAGCTGACGTGACAGGACCCCCTGCGCTTTCCAGGATGGACCCTTCCCACACTCAGGGGCCCCGGAGCCGAGGTGACGGGAGGGCTCTTGTCCCTGGTGGGACAGTGTTCCAGACGCCCAGGGGATGGAGCCCATGTGACGGGCGCCTTACTCTGTCAGGTGGGAGCCCTTCCCACATCCACGGGACTCAGCTGTCAGGCAGGACGCCTGTCTTTCCCAGGTCGGGGCCCTCTTCACTGTGACAGGGCCCCACTCCTGGCAGGGACAGTCCCCTTCCCACCCGCCCTGGACCCAGAGTTCAGATGGCAGGGCTCCCTACTTTCTCAGTGAGGGGTCCACCCCATATGCACAGGACCCCGAGGCGATGAGACAGCACCCCAGACTGTTTCACGTTGTGCCCCCCTCACACTCTCTGGGATCCTGGCTGATGTCAGAAGACCAGGTGTCCTCGTGGGCGGGGCCTCTCCTCCTGCTCACAGCAGCCAGTGCTGACTGGAGGGGCTTCTTCCTGCAGTTCCTGGGACCCAGGGCTGAGGTGGCAGCACCACAGCTCTCTCCCAGAAGCCCTGCTCCCACGCCCGCAGTTCACAGGTGATGGGACAGGACCCGCCACACCCACAGGCAAGGATGTTCCCCGACGTCATGGACCCGCGGCCTCTGCGCACCTCACCACCCTGTACAGGGCCGGCGTGGCGGAGCCCTGCACTCACAGAGGGGCCGTCTCCCGGGTCCCAGGACAGGGGGCCGAAGTGACAGGAGCCCCTGCTCGCTCAAGTCGGACCCCTCCCCACAGTCACCAGGCTCAAAGGTGAAGGGTCAGGACACTTGCATTTCACAGGGAGGGGCCTTTCTCAACCCTCACAGGACACAGGTGTGTAGTGACAGGGCACTCCTGTCTCTCGTGTGGTCCTCTCCACACTCAAGTGGCCCAGGGGTGCGGTCACAGGGGCCCCTCCCCTTGCTCATTGGACTCAGAGCTGACCTGACACCACCTTCTATGCTCTCTGGTGAGGACCCAGAGCTCATGTCACGAGGCTCCATCCTCTCTTCGGTAATAGTACTTCTCCCAGCAGTCGGAGGACCCAGGGCTGACTGGGCAGGACCCCTGGTCTCTGCGGGGGCGGGTGGGATCTTTTTTCACACTGTGGTTCACACTGCCATCTAGTGTGCATCTTTGGAATAGCATCTGAGTTGAGGCCAGCAGGAAATGCTCTTTTTTTCGCCTCCCTGTGGACATCATGGGAATAGCACCATTTTCGTAGCATCTGCTCCTATTATTTTACAAGGTCACTTTGAAGCCCCATGGCATCTCCCACCATCACGGCTTCAGTACATTTTGTACGCCCACGTTTCCATTTCATGTCTGATGCTCTTCTGCATGCAGGGTTCCTGACTCTGTCACGTGGATGAGGTTCCCATGCCTATGTACATCTCAAATTTGGTTGTTTCATTTGCTAATCTGTGTCATACCTGTTGGATTATTAGACCAATCCAAATATTCTTCAGGTTAGAGGAAGGATTGTTTCTCCACCATATAAGCAAGCAGTCAAGTGTTTAATAGGAGGTGACTTTGGGGAGTACATGTATGTCGCCATTTACTTAAGTGAGATTTAACAATGTAACTAAAGTAACTTACTCTCAAAACTAATATGCCAATGAAATATGGAGCAGTGTACTAATTTAGCTTGCAGATATGAAACTTCTATGTAAAGTTTCAGAGGTGGTCATGAAGAGGGCCAACATTTTTCATTTGGCATGTTGATTTTAAACTGGTTGTTAGGAAGGGGAAGACTGGGAAATTACTTACAATTGTCATCTCAGTTCTTCCTGAGAGATTTAGTTGCCCAAACTGGGTTTAGGAAGAGAGCTTCAGCACAATCACCTCAGCTTCAGACAGTAAGGCTCCTAGCAAGAGCTTATTGACACTCTTATCTTACTCCTTGTGTCTTAAAGTTTTGGGGAAATAAAAAACCTCATCACAAGTGGTGAATGTGTGTGTGGCCCTTTTCCAGATGAAGATGCATGAATATAAGCAACATTTTCGGCCCCTTTGGACTTGTCACTTCAAGAGAGGTATAAGCACAACTGCAGGGCAACAAAAGGTTTGTGGTGTGTATGGAGATGTTGCTGTGAGTGATGCAACTTGTCAGAAGTGGATTGTGAAATTTCATGCTGGAGAGTTCTCGTGCAAAGTTGCCCTTTGGTTAGGCAGACCAGTGGCAGTGGAGAGGCATGGAGGGGAGGTGTTCACTGAGGACAGAGCTCGTAATGGCACATGGTAGATGGGCTACATACTCAAAGGATCAAAATTGACCATCAAGAATTATTTGCACCAGCACGGTGATGTTAATCACTTTGACGTTGGGTTCCACAGAAGTTAAGTGGGGTGCTCGGGCACCCCTTTTGCCTTCATTTCTACAAGCAGTTCTCCATTGACACCTAAGGAAAACATTCTGCCTCCAAGACGGATTTTGAGGGGTGATGAACTGCTGATATGTTAGTATAATATGGAGTGGGAGAGTTGAGGGAAAGAAAGGAACCACCACCAGCAGCCTCTCCAAAGGGTGGTCTTTATCCAAAGGAGGTGATTTGAGTATGTGGTGGATTCCCACGGGTGTTCTGCAGTAGGAGCTCCTTGGAAAAACCCAGCGGGTTACTCCCAGCAGGTATTGCTCTCCACCCGGGCAACTGAAAGCTGTCTGTGGGAAAACATTCAGAATTTGTCAGCAGAAGATGCAGAATGTGCATGGCCATTGAGTTCAGTCTTTCTGAATTTCTCTTAATGGAGAGACATTTCCATTCCCTGGAAGACTGCAGAAGGCACCTGGAAAAGTTCTCTGCTCCAAAAGAGAGCAATGTTGTGGGACGATGGAATGGTGACATTGCCCGAAAAGTGGCAGAGGGTGGTGGAACAAAGCAGTGACTATGTTGTCCAGTCATTGTTCAGTTACATTGTTGGGAGAAAATGAAAAATGTTCCTATCATGGTACCTGATGGTAAAAAGTGGAGAAACCTTTCCTCCAAGTCAATAAATAGTTTGATGTGTTCCTAGTGTCAGTCTCTGCTGCCATCCCGTGGCCATTTTGGGGGAATGACACCTTAGTGTAGGTCAGCAGGAAAAGTGCTTGATTTCCCTGGCCTATCAACAGATTTTGACAGTAGTGGTATTTACCAGTGCATTTTAAAACATCTAAACATAAGCACTGTCTGGTTACCTTGTGACTGGTGTGCAGGTTAAGGGCAAAGGGAGCGATGAACATGTGTTATGGGACATTTCTTGGAACTGGCTTCATAGAATAATAGTCAGGTTTTCACAAGGTCTAAGTGTGTTTGAAAATTGCTTGTAATTTGCTGTCTGTCGCAGCTTCCTTAAACAAGGGAACAATAAAATTTATTCAAAATTCTCCATCCTGAAATAAAATAAAAAATGAAACAATAAAATAAAACAACATCAGTATCATTTCATGCACCTGCCCTTCTGGACATGTCTAGAGGCATGTTCCCTCTAGTGTTTCTTGGCTTCATTTACTCTTTCCGGTTCCTAAAACGGGTGCAACTCTTGTAGAATTTGAGGTTTCATGCATAACCTGTGTGTTTAAAGGTGCAGATTTGGTTCCTAAGTTTTGGTATGTAGTGTCTTTATCATCATTCAGTTCAAATTATTTTGTAACTCACATGGTGGTTCATTTTGGAAGGTCTGTAGGAGTTTATTTCAGAAGTACTAAGTAGGAGGACTTTCCAGTCACCCATTTTCAGTGAATTCTAGCTTAAGTGCTGCATGAGCAAAAAATATACTGTAAATGATGTGATTCTAGTTAAAGCTTTGTGTATACCGGGTTGGCCCAAAAGTCAGTTCAGCACCCCCAACCCTCACTGCTCCACCCTATCATGTGACTCTGGTTTGATAACTTGTCTAACTTCATTTGGAAAATGTTGGGTTAGACAGTATCGTGACAGATGTCATAGCAATGTGCACTGAAAGAAAAAAAAATCATCAAACCCATTGTGATTCTGTGGCCATTTTTATACTGAAGATGGATGAACATAAGGAACACTTTTGGCACATTAGGCTTTGTCATTTCAAGAAAGGTGAAAACACAATTGGAATACCAAAATAAAGATTTCTAGTGTGTATGGAGAAGGCACTGTAGGTGATGAAATGTGTCATAAGTAGTTTGCAAAGTTTCATGCCCAAGATTTCTCCCACAAAGGTGCCCCATGGGCCTGGCAGACCATTTGCAGTTGAGAGCCATCGAGTCCAGATGTTAACTGAGGAAAGACCATGCTGTGCCACGTGGGAGACAGGTGAGATACTCAAAGTATACAGATCGAGCATTGAAAATAATTTGCATCAGCAGGATTATGTGAATTGCTTTGATAGTTGGGTTCCACAGAAGTTAAGCAGGGAGGGGGGGTCTTTCTTGACCTCATTTCCACATGCAGTTCTCTACAGAAACATGAGGAAACCATTCTGGTTGCAAGCAAATTGTGAGGGGGTATGAACCATTGAAATTTGATAATAATGTATAACGGGAGAGACTGTGGGCAAATGAAGGAACCACCACCAGCAGCCCCTCCACAGGGCGGTCTTCATCCAAAGGAGGTGACGTTGCCTGTCTGGTGATATGGAAGGGCGTCCTGTAGGAAGACCTCCTTGTGGAAATTGGCAGCATGTGCTGCCCCATCAGACCAACCGAAAACACTGCCTGTGAGAAAGAGTTGAAGCAGAAGATGGGAAAGTTTCAGGATGAAGTGGGAGCACACGTTTCTCTTTGGTGACCAGGGAAGATGGGTTCCAGCCTGGCTGCGCAGTCGTGATTCATCCGCAGGACTCACCAGACCCTGCACCTTTGCATGGCCATTTAGTTCAGTATTCTGAATATCTCCTAGTGGAGAGAAATTTCCATTCCCTGGAAGACTGCAGAAGGCACCTGGAAGAGCTCTCTGCTCCTAAAGGTAACAGTGCTGTGGGACAACGGAATGGGAAGTTGCCTGAAAGACAGCTGGGAGCAGTGGAACTGAATGTCTATGACGTTGTGCAGTCAAAATGAAAAGTGTGCCCGTCATTGCATCTTACAGTAAAAAACGAAGGAACCTTTCAGCCAAGCCATTTGTGGGACATGTGTTCCAAGTGTCGGTCTCTTCTGCTATCTCATGGCCATTTTGGGGAATGACACCTCAGTGCAGGTCAGCAGGAAAAGTTGATTACAGGGAGAATAATATTGACTTTTCATAGTACTGTAATTTAGAAGCACAGTTGAAGACTTCCAAATGTCAAGACTGTGCAGTTAGTTTGTGACTGGTCTCCAGATATCCTCCAAGAGAGCAATAAGCATGGTTTATGTGACGTTTCTTGGAACTGGCTTTGTAGTGTAATAGAGGCAGGTTTTTTTAAAGTGCCAAGTATGCTTGAAAATCGTTTGTAATTTGCTTTTTCCATTGTAGCTTCTTTAAATAACATGGAGGTGAAGTTTATTTGGAATTCCCCATCAAGAGGTAAAAAAAGGTAAAGTAAAATGTAAGTGCTCTCATTTTATGTATGCACCCCTGAAGACATGTCTATGGGCTCGTTTCCTCCACTGTGCCTGGACTTCATTCACTGTTTTAGGTCCCTAGTACAGGTGTAAAACTTGTGCATCTCCAGCTTATGTTTCCGACCTATGCATTCAAGGTTGAAGAGTTCTTTCTCAAGTTTTTATCCATACCATGTTTACCATCAGTCATGTTGAGTTATTTTTTTATTTATTTGAATTTTTAAAGTTATTTAATTTTATTTATTTTTTAAAGTTTTTAATTGATTATGCTATTACAGTTTTCCCAATTTCTGCTTTGAAGATTCTCTCTTTATCTTTAATCTTGAGTAACTCAACAATGTTGTGCCTTGGTGTGTTCTTCTTTGGGTCCACCTTCTTTGGGACTCTCTGGGCTTCCTGGACTTCCTAGAAGCCTATTTCCTTCACCAGACTGGGGAAGTTTTCCTTCATTATTTGTTGAAATAAGTCTTCAATTTCTTTCTTTTTTTAAGATTTTATTTATTTATTTTTAGAGACAGAAGAGAGGGAGATAAAGAGAGAGAGAAACATCAATGTGCAGTTGCTGGAGGTCATGGCCTGCAACCCAGACATGTACCCTGACTTGGAATTGAACCTGTGACACTTTTGTTTGCATCCCACACTCAATCCATTGAGCTATGCCAGCCAGGGCTAGTTTTCAATTTCTTGTTCTTGTTCTTCTCCTTCTGCACCCCTATACTTTGGTTTTGTAACATTCAAAGTTGTCCCAGAGGTTCCCAAACTTCTCCTCATTTTTTTTTTGAATTCTTGTTTCTTCATTGTGTTCTGGTTGGTTGTTTAGTTCTTACTTCTGTTCCAAATAGTTTATTTGAGTACTAATTCCCTTCCTTTCACTGTTTGTTCCCTGAATATGTTGCTTTATTTCAATTTGGGTAGTCTTCATTTGTCCTTTCACTTTGCAACCAAGCTCAATCAGTGTTTTGAGCATTATGATTACCAGGGCTTTGAACTCTCCATCAGAGGGGTTTGCTATCTCACCACTTGGCTCTTTTTCTGAAGTTTTGCTCTGTTCTTTCATTTGGGCCATATGTCTTTTTTTGGCGCACTAGTCTGGTTGGTTTAGTTGACTGTTTTGTTAATTCTTAGGTTGTTGGAATTCCAGTTGTTTGATTTTCTGACACTTCTGGTTGTTTATTGATTTTAGATTTGATGTTATCCTCCTTTTGGTTGTGCAAAGAAGCACAGAGTTTCTAGCTATGTCTGCATCTTCGCCAGAACCTCAAAGAATCTGATATTGATTTTTGAAACTTGCTCCATAGTACAATATGGTCAATGTAAAAAAAAAAAAAAATCCAAGTGTGGTTGTCTCCTGCCATCTCTTGTTTGTTTTGGAAATAACACTTTAGTGCCGGTCAACAAAAAAGTGGTTGGTTCTAGTGGAATATCAATGACTGTTGATGGCAAGGGTATTTAGAAGTGTATTTTAAAATGCCTAAATGTAAGGACTGCCCAGTTGCCTTGTAACTGGTTTCCAGATTAGAGCAAAGAAAGCAATCATCATGTTTTATGTGCCATTTGTTGGAACTTGCCTTACAGTATAGTAGAGTCAGGTTTCTAGGAAATCCAAGTGTGCATGAAAATCATTTGTAATGTGCTTTGTTTGTTGCAGCTTCCTTAAACAATGAAGAAAGTAAAATCTATTTAAAATAAATTTTAATCCAAGAGGCTAAAAAATAACACTTTCATTTTATATGTAAAAGTCGAACAAACCATTTGGCCAAGCCACTAATAGTGTGTCCCAAGTGTGCATCTCTGCTGCTATCTCGTGGGAATTTTGGGGAATAACATCTTAGTACAGGTAAGCAAGAACATTGGTTGATTATGGTGGAATATCAGTGACTGTTGATTTTTTTTAAGACTGTTTTGATGTATAAATATCAGGTCCCAATGTAAGTGACCAGTTCCTTGTAACCACTTTTTATGAGCATGTCATCTAGACCAGACACCGGATTTGGAGGTGCACCATTGGTTCTTTTCTTTGATTATATCTTTTCAATTATTCTTTGTATATATAAAATATATTTATTTCTGCATGTTATTTACCACACAATTTACTAAGTTGTATTATTTATGATAACTTGAGGTTGATATTCATTAGCTGTCAAGATAAATAACATATCATGCAACAATAAAATTACATTAGTTTATCTGTATAAAACATGAAAAATAGTTAAAGCTTGGAATAAACCATGAAGACATGGACAGTTAAAAATATGTTAGTTATATGTTCACTAATAATTAAATAAAAGAGTAACATGATTCTCAGCATTGTAAATGAGTTTAGGACCTGGAGCAATGGTGTTCTAGAAATCAGAAGTATTTTGTAAGTAAAATTGTGCCCCTTGTAGGTTGCCTGAGGAAATCACAATATGGCAAATATCCACATGTTCAAAGTGGAGAGTGCTAGATGGTGAATTCTGGAATGTAAAAGAGTAAGATTATAGAATCTAAGTTATCTAAAGAAACAGTTATTAGACAGTGATTTATGGGCAATGCAAGGAGACAGCGACCCTCAGTGCTGTGGTTTATCACAGTGTGGTGCAGTCTCTTAAGGTGTCATATCTTCCTTGGCTTCTGAGCTTTTGTGGGTGTCCTCTTAGCCAAGGACATTCCTCCCCAGTCTTTGCAAGATGGCTGACATTTTTATTTATTTGTTGATGTTGTTCTTTAGCTCTCAGCGTCCAGGCTGCCAGTCCAGAGAGAGGTGTGATTTCAGATCTAGGGTGCAAAGTCACATGCTGCTTGTATTCTAACTGACTTTTCATCCTGCTGCATATACAGTAGGGTTTCTCATTGCTATGAGACTAGGGGATTTTTCTCCACATTGTAGGTGCTTATTAGCAATTCTTGTCTCTATTCAGTGCATGACAGTAACTTCCACTTTAACCCCCCTAACGACAACGTGAAAGGCCTCCATGTAATGTGTCAAATGTCCCCTTGAGGGGCAAAGTCAACCTTAGGCTGAAAACCACTGATCTTGAAGCTGTGATCATCTTTGGAACCTGAGTGATCTGGCCTTGGTAAGAAGTGTTTGTACTATCATCCCATGCAAATTATTTTCTAACTCCAATTGTGGATTATTTTCCAGTGGTTATTTAGAAGTGTATTTCATAATTTGTAAATATAAGTGCTTTCTAGTTATCCGTTCTTAGTGATCTCTTGATTAATGACAGTAAGAGCAAGAAATATATACAAAATTCAGTCCTTTGAAGTTTGTTGGAACTTGCTTTCTTTCACTATATGGTCAGTTTTTAAGAAAGCTTCCAGGGTGCTTGGAAAGCATCTGTAATTTGCAGTTTTGGGGTACAGTGAAGTACTTATGCACATTGAATGTCATTTTATTCTCATGTCTTTTTTGTATTTTTACTACTTTTTGTGGGTTTTATTTGTTCTGAAACAAAACCTGAATGATAGAGGTTTGTTAAACCTCCTATTATGATTAATAACTTGGGTATTTTTCCATGTAGCTCTGTTCTATATAAGTTTGAGTTTATATTATTAAATGAATAAAAATTTGGAAGTAATTGGTAAACTAAACTTACTGATATGAAGTACTTCTCTTTATTTGTAGTATTTTTTTTTGCCTTTAAGTCTACCATATGTTACATAATTTTTATTTGGTTAATGCTCGCATAGTATATTTTTCCCATTCTTTCACTTTAGATCTCTTGGTATGTTTTAGATAGTTCTCAGTGTTTTGTATTAGTTATGATTGGCTATTAAAATCAATTAAATAATTTATTTTGGTGGTATAATGTAGGGGGCCCAATATTTTTCCCATTCAGTTGTTCTAACCCCTTTTATTATATTACAAACATTTTCTAACCTATCTAAGGAGATATCTTTTTTTTAAAGATTTTATTTATTTATTTTTAGGGAGGGGAGGGAGGGAGAGAGAGAGAGAGAGAGAGAGAGAGAGAGAGAGAGAGAGAGAGAGAGAGACATTCATGTGTGGTTGCTGGGGGTTATGGCCTGCAACCCAGGAATGTACCCTGGCTGGGAATCGAACCTGGGACACTTCGGTTCCCAGCCCGCGCTCAATCCACTGAGCTATGCCAGCCAGGACTTGGAGATATCTTTATCATAGAAAATTTCCATCTGATTTTGCATTTATTATTGGACCTTGTATTCTGTCCCATTAATTTGT
This sequence comes from Phyllostomus discolor, assembly GCF_004126475.2. NCBI lineage: Eukaryota > Metazoa > Chordata > Mammalia > Chiroptera > Phyllostomidae > Phyllostomus > Phyllostomus discolor. The sequence continues at coordinate 78,589 of NC_040917.2, read as the reverse complement.
CTATTCAGAGGCCATCACCCCACTGTTTTACTTAATGTAGGTTTATAACACAATGCATAGTTATGTTTGGTTGGGCTAGGTTCTGTTTATGAATTTGCTTTTCCAGAATTCTCTTTTCATTCCTCATTTTAACAACTGAATTGAAAATTAGTTTGTTTTCATTTTTAAATGTTGATATTTTAAACTGTATCACATTCAATTTATAAGCAACCTTAGGAAATTGATATTCTTATTTATTTATTTTTTTATTTTTTTTAATGGAAGAACATGATGTTACCTTCCAGTTGTTCAAGTGACTTTCATTGGGCATCATTTTAAAATTTTGATCACACATATCATGTACATTCTCAAGGTTAATGTCAGGTATTTTATCTGTTTTATTGCTATTGCTTGTTTTTATTCTATCTTTAACTTAGTGTTTCTATATACATATGAAGGGTATTTATTTCTGTGTGTTACTTCCCCTCACTGTAATAAATTATATTATTTGTAATCAGTACATTGCTTTTCATGATTCATCAAGGTAAAAAAAGCTATCATACAATAATAAAATTGCACTATTTTAGTTATGTGAAAACAGGTAAAAATATATAACACTTGAAAGAAAATATGAAGAAATGAGGTAATTGAGGAGTTAGAAAAAATTCTGTTGGTGGTAAGCCCATTAATAATCTGATGTGTCAGTGCCCCATACTCTCTGTGGTAAGACCCCTCCTGGCAGTCAGAGAATGCAGAGCTGATGGGACAGGACCCTCTGTGCTGGCAGAGTGGACCCCTCTGGCTCTCAGATGCCCACTGCCCAGAAATGCTCTTGTCTTCTACCATCTAGTGAACATCCTGGGAATGGCAACTACTTACTCGGCAGCTGCTATTACTGTTTTGCAAGGACACTTTGAAGCCCCATGGCTCCTCACATCACTGCTGCCTAATTTATGCTCTTCTGAATGTGGGGTTTCTGAGTCGCTCCTGTGAGTGAGCTTCTCCTGCCGATGTATGTCTGACATTTGGCCATTTTCATTTGCTAATCTGTCCCATGCGTGTTGCATTACTAGACCAGCCCAAAGATCCTTGAGGTCACAAGAAAGATTGTTTCCCCACCATGTAAGCAAGCAGTCAGGTGTTTAATAAGAGGTGGATTTGGGGAGTACATGTACATCACCATTTACTTAAGTAAGATGTAACAATTTAAGTAAAGTAAGTTATTCTCAAAAACTGAATGATTATGTTAGTGAAATATGGAACAAAGTACTAATGTAGCTTGTGGATATACGATTTCTTTTTAAAGTTTCAGAGTTGGCAATGAAGACAGCCAACATTTTGCACTTGGCATGTTGATGTTAAACTGGCTGTTATGAAAGGCAAGACTGAGAAATTAGGATTTTCACTTCAGTTCTTCCTAAGAGGTTTAGTTGCCAAAATTTGGTTTAGGAAGAGAGTTTCAGCACAATCACCTCAGTTTCAGACAGTGAGACTCCTAGCAAGAGCTCGTTGACCCTCTTACTGTACTCCTTATGTCTCCAAGTTTTGGGAGTTGCCCAACAAAAATCAACCTGCCAGGTATGCTGCCCTTTTTCTAAATTACCTTCATGTCTCCCATTTTGTTGATGAGAGAGACCTAGTTCTTCTTGCTGACGCATGTAAAGAATTACATATCAGCAAATCTAGTAGTATGTAATCAGTTTATTAGTGGCCCATTCCCATGGAAGAGAACAGGACTGGGTCAAGTAGGGGGTGAAAGGCAAAGTTTCAGGGCAAATCAGGGTGGCAAAAGCAAGAGTGGCTAGAGACCAGGGTGGCAAGCCCCTGGCAGCCTGAGGCCAGGTGGCCAGAGGCCCTGTGGCCCAAGAGCCAAGAGCACCCCAAGCCCCTGAAAGAAAGAACAAGTACTTTGTTCTCAGGACTTATATAGTTGGTGGGATATGAGGGAAAAAAGTTACATATTGATTAATGGGTAAATGTGGCACCAGCTTTCCTGGAGAGGTGTAACTACCCAAACTTAGGTGGGTGGGGGTGTCTATTAGCCTGAATCCTTATCTTGCTCTAGACTCCACTTGTTCATCTTGCTATAAAACAAATACATGACAGGAGGCAGTTAATTAAAATTGGGGCACTTTCCAAAGTTATTTATGGGCTCTTTCTGTAAGCATCAGGGACTCCCTTGTAAAACAGATCGTGACCAGAGGTAGGCAATTAACCAAAGTTGTTTTATAGGCTCTTTCTTTGGGCACTGGGGTCCCTGTACCACAGTCAGGCCTTGGGATGAAAGCACAGTTTCAAGGCTTTCTTTCCCAGATAGTGGAAACGCTACATAGAATCTCAAAGACTCCCCTTCTTTCTTACTAACATAGTGTTTCTTGTGATGTTGGAACACCTGGCAATATTATCAGACCAGGCTTAGGACTGCTGAGTTAGCATATGAGACTTGTCTCCTCCCTGCCTCGGTTTACTATTTATTCTACCTAATTGGTAAAAGGTGTTTCCTGGCAACCAGGGTGCTAAATGCTGGCCAGTGACAGTATTGAAGTCTCAGAGTTCTTCCTATGCTGTCTCCTGCATCAATATAACCTTTGAAATCTAAGACTCTGTTCTTCCATTGACCAAAATACCCTATACACTACATTACTTCATTATGTTTGGTATTCGCTTTAATATGAATTCTCCTTGCCCTTGTATTAGACCTTGGATACCTCCCATTAATCAGATTATGTCAACATGATTGTTATCTCAGCTGATAGAACTTAGAAGGTATGACTAAAATAAAATTGTATCCCCCTCCACAGGTTCTGTGAGCCGGCCATATGACATTCATTGCCAGGACCTAACTTCTGGAAAGTGCAGCCTCTGAGAGTTCCTGGACATCTCCTGGAAAAAGTAAGCAATATTATTATTTTTTGCACTGTCTTCCCTTTTGATCTATTTCTGCAGGGCTTGGCATAATTTAGTAGTCCTAGGACTTATTTTCTTCCCTTGTACACTCACACTGGCGTGCAAAACTATTTCAGAGGCCAGCTGCTTGAACTTAGAGAGTCAGGAATGTTCCTTATCAGCTCCTGGCTTTTTACATTGTGAGGACTGAGTTAGCTCCTGCACCTGACAACTGGCTCCATTGTCCAGCTCTGGAGTCTGGCTGTGGGGTCCCAGTTACAGATGTGGGTTCTGTCTCTGGGGTGTGTGGCCTGGGGTTAAATCTGTGCCTGTGTGTCTGGGATCCAGAGTCTCTTTGGGTGTGGGTCTGTGTCCTCGGTGGGTGTGTGGGGTCAACGTGCAGCTCTGGCTCTAGGGTGTGATGCATGGAACCTGTTGTCCATGGTTCTCTGTCATTATCTGGTGTTGAGTGTCTGGCATTCAGGATTGATGGTCTGGCCTGGGTTATGGGGACAGTTTTGAGATGGGGGCTGGGGTCTGGGGTTCAGCTTTTGGTCCTGGCTCTGGCTCTGCTCCAGAGTCCAGATTCTGGACTCCAGGGCCTGTGTCTAGTCCTCAGTTGTTCTTTGGCATCTGGTATCTGTGATGTGATGGGCACTGGTGCCAATTCATTGCCAGCAGGAGTTCCAGAATTAGGTGTGGGGAAGCAGGAAACTTTATGTCATACAAATGGCTCCATTTTGACACAATGGCTGTGAGTGCAGCATGGCTGTTAGGAATCTCAGTATTGTTACAGGAGAATCATGAAGCAGCACCTCTGGGGGTCAGCCCAGTGCTGCTGTTTAGTTGAGAAGCTTCTTGGCTGTGATGGGGCCCTGGGGTGAGGCATCCCCAGGGCAAGTTCCCCCTCAGGCTGTGCTGCTCAGTGCTGCTCTGCCCATTCCGGTCTGGTCCGGTCATTTCCTCTCCAGTCCACTGCATTTGCACACAAAGCAGTGCCCTTTGGAACAAGGGGCCCCTCTGAGGGAGGAGATCAGGCTAAGTGAGCAGAGAAAAGACCTCTGGTATTGTCACCACAGCAGTCTGGGTTATTATTATCTTAAAATTATGCCAAGTTTTCCTCTTGTACCTTTTTTTAGCTCAAACTGAGATTGACTTTTTGTTGCAGTTTACTTAATTATACAGAAAAATAAAAAATAATTGAAAATCCTACCCAAACAGGTAATAACTGCTATTGTTCCAAGTATACACCCTTCCAGACACCTCTCCTTAAACATTTCCATTACTCTACTCTACTGGATTTAATTTATTATTCTGAGCTTGTGATGTGTATGCAAAAGTTGTGAATTTTAAGCTTTCTCCCCCTAATGTACAGATTTATCACCACATTTCCCAAGAGGTTTTTAGTGTATTATTTTTATTATTAATCAGTTCTAATTATTTTTCACTCCAATTGTGATTCATTTTCAGGGATATTTAGAAATATATTTCATAACTTTTAAATGTAAGAACTTTCTATTTACCTTTTACAACTGATTTATAGATTAGCTACAATGAAAGAAAGAAACATACTTCATGTAATTTCAATCCTTTGAATTTTTTTTGAAACTTGCTTCATTACAATATGGTCAATGTAAAAAATGTTCCAAGCTTGCATCTCTGCTGCCATCTCATGTTCGTTTTGGGAATAACACCTTAGGGCTGATGAGCCGGAAAAGTTGCTTATAGTCTGTTGGTCATCTGTGAATGAATGAATGTTGAATCCAATTTGCTGCTCATGATGTTTCTTACATCCTTACTGAATTTTGTGAGGTGGACTCTTATTTTGAAAGAGATATGCTATATTCATGATGAGAGTGGTTTGTTAAATCTATTATGATTATAAATTATTTTTATGTCTCTGTTCTATATAATTTAAGTTTATGATATTAAGTACATGGTGAATTTGGATCTTCTGGGTAAATTAAACTTTTTGATCTGAAGTACTCGTCATCTCTGGTCATGCTTCTTACCTCAAAGTCTACCGCATATTATTATGTAATTTTTATGTGATTATGTTTCTGATTAAAGCTACTTTTGCAGCATCCTATGTATTGTTCCCCGTTCTTTCACTTTCGATCTTCTTTCACCCTATGTTTTTGGTAATTCATATTTTCTCCCAGTTTGTGTATTTTATTTGTATTGTCTGAACAAGTTCTTTTTCAGAATTGTCTTTAATTTTATGAAGTATATATCATTAATGTATTCTTCATTAAACTGCATGCCCACAAGTACACTCGATTCCTGGCTATTTTTGTTTAAATGGACCAATAAAAATCAAACCTACAGATGAGAGGCAGGGTCTACCTAAGGTCAGAGGCAAGACTGGGCTGGAGGTGAGAGGGGGCCAGGCCACAGACGTGGGTGGGGCTGGGTGGGAGGCAGATTTAGGCTGGCGGGCGCGAGGGGCGGGCAGTTCTGGTGGAGAGAAGAACTACTACACAGACTGGAGGTTAGGCGCTGCCGGCCGCCAGTCTCCGTCGTCATGAGGTGATGCTCACAGCCACTCGTGAAGCAAGCAATGCAGTCCAGGGGCAGGAGGTGAGCTGCGTGGGGGCTATGAGGTGAGGTGGCATGGGGGGCAGATACAGCCACCCTTTGAGGGGCAGGAAAGGGAGCCCAGACTGTTTCTGGGGCACATGTCTCAGGTCCTAATTTAACTACTTCCTGTAGGGCCACTTTTCTATATTAATCTAAATTTATTACATTTATCGACAACTTTGGTAAATTGATATCATTGTGTGTTGTTTCTTAAATCCAAGAACAAGTTGATATCTGTCATTTGTTAAAGTTTCTGTTTTGGGGAAGCAATTTCCAATTTCCTTCACACAGATCCTATACATTGTTATTTCCAGGTTTTTTTTTTTAAACCTGTTTTGTTGCTAGCAAGTTTTGTTAAGAAAATATATCTTTAACTTACTATTTCTGCATATTTATTTCTGCATGTTATTTCCCCATCACTGCACCAAATTCTGTTTGTGATACTTTTCCGTTGTTTCTCATGAAGTACGAAGGCAAACATGTTGTCATACAATAACGATTATTACGTGGTGGTAGCTATGTGACCTAGGTATGTGACCTAGAAATAGTTAAAGCTTGAATGAAAACAGGAAAAAGTGAGGTAATGTGAGGAGCTAGAATACTTCTCTTTGTTAGTCATAAGTATATTAATGACTAAATAAAATAGTAACATCCTTCTTAGCATTTTAAATGAGTTTAGGCTCTGGAAGCATGGTGTTGTAGAAATCAGGAGTATTTTGTTGCAGGAAATGTGCCCCCAGGTAGGTAATTGAGGAACACAGAATGTAGCAAATGTCCACATTTTCAAAGACAAAAAGTTTGGATGGTAAAATATGGAATGTTAACAGAGTAATAATCTTTGTTCTAAGTGACATTATGAATCAGTTATTAAAGTGATGTATGAGTGATGAAAAGAAACAGGGATCCTCAGGTGACTACTTTGTTTAATCACAGTGTAATGTGGCCTCCTAAGTGGACAGATCTTCCTTGACCTTCTGACCTGTTGCCTAGGACACTCCTCCCCAGTCTTTGCAGGATGGCTGGCATGTTTTGTTCTTTAAGTTTCTGCTTCCATGCTTCCTGTTCCAAGAAAGGCAGCATTTCAGATCTAGGATGCAAAGGGACATGCTGTTTGTGTTACAATGGAGTCTTCATGATACAGAGTAGGGTTTCTCATTCTCAGCACTATCGACCTTTTGTGCCAGAGAAATCATTTTCCTAGAGGACTGTTCCCTTCATTTAGGTGCTTATCAGTATCCAATAATAGAGCATTAGCATCCTCTATTCACTGTCAACACCCTTGCTTCCCTCCCCCTCAGGACAATCTGAAATGGCTCAGTACATTGCCTAAGTCCCCTTGGGGGCAAAAATCACCTTTGGTTGAGAAACAGTTTGAAGCTTTGATCATTTTTGAAACCAGAAAGATCTTGATCTGGTATGAAGTATTTTTATTATTTTTCTATGTAAATTATTTTCCATTCTGAGTGTGATTTATTTTGGGAAGGTATTTAAAAGTGCATTTTAAAATATCTAAATCTAGGGACTGTCTAGTTACCTTATGACTGGTTTCCAGATTAATGACAAAAAGAGCAACAAACATAGTTTGTGAGACATTTGTGGAAACTTGCTTTATAGCTAAATATAATCATTTTTTAAAAGTTCCAAGTGTGCCTTAAAAGCATTTTTAATTTACTTTGTTGTGGCTTACTTAAACAATGAGAAAAAAATTATTCGAAATTCTATGCCAAGAGTTAAAAAGAAGTGGTATCATTTTATCTATATATAATTACAGATATGTTGACATGCATGCTTCTGTCTACTTTCTCTGGATTTAATTTACTATTTTAGGTTACAAATATGGGCACAAAACTTGTATATTTTAAGCTTTTATTTTTGATAATGTTTCTTTGAAGTGAAGATTTTTTTCATAACTTTTGGTATGGAGTATCTTTATCCCATTCAGTTTATTTTGTGATTCAAATTGTTTTATATTTGAGGTTATTTAGAAGTATATAACATAACTACCAAATATAAGGACTTCCCAGTCACCCGCTTGTAGTGAATTCTGGCTGAAGTGCAGTAGGAGCACTTAAGAAACATATTGTATGTAATTTCAATCCTTCAATGATTGTTGAAACTGGTTTTATATTGGCTTGGCAAAAAGATAAAAAAAATTGGGAAGATGAAATTATGAAGATGCCTGAAAGATTGCAGAATAGTGGGACAAAACAGTGAATACACTGTTCAATGAAATTATTGGTGAAAATGAAAACTGTCTCTTTCATTGTGTCTTGACCTAAAAACCAAATGAACCTTTGGCCAGGCTAATAGTAGTGTTCCAAGTGTGTGTCTCTGCTGCCATCTCGTGGGCTTTTTGAGAATAACATGTTAGTGGCAGGTAAGCAGGAAAAGTGGTTGACTGTAGGAGACTATCAATAACGTTGATTGAAATAATGTTAATTGGACATGTATTTATTAAATTTTAAATATCAGGACTTACTAGTTACCTTTTGTTCCTGATTTCTATATTAACAGCAATGACAGAAAGAAACATACTGTATATAATTTTAATTCTTTGAAATTTGTTAAAATTGGCTGTTGCACAGGGTGGTCCCTTTGAAAAATGTCCCAAGTGTGGCTCTCTGCTGCCACCTCACATGTTGCTTGAGAATAGCAACTTCATGCAGGCCAGCAGGAAAAGTCATTGAGTATAGTGAATTATCTACTAAGGGTTATTGGACTGTTATTTGAGAAATGTCTTTCACTATAATGAAATGAAAGGACTTTCCAGTTATCTTCTGTTTCTGACTTCTATGTTAGCAGCCATGAGGGCAACACATGTATTTTTTTATCATTTTGTTCCTTTGAAGTTTGTTGAAAACTGATAGATGATACAATATGATCATTTCCAGTGTTCAAAGTGTACATACTGCTGCCATCTCATAGGCATTCCTGGGAATGACACCTTAGTGCAAGTCAGCAGGAAAAGTGATTCATTCCAGTGGAATATCAACCACTGTTGATTGCAATGTTATTTAGAAGTGTGTTTCATAACTTTTAAATGTAAGGACCTATTAATTACTGTTTGTTTCTGATTTCTACATTAACAGCAACAAGAGTAAGAATTATACTCTATATAATTTTAGTTCTTTGTAATTTGTTTAATCTTACTTTATGGCTCATTATGGACACTTAGGAAAGTGTCGTAAGTATGGCTCTCTTCTCATCTCAAGTGCATCTTGGAATAAAACCTTAGTGCAGGGCAGCAGGAAAGGTTGTTCGCTCTGGCAAATGATCTACAAATGTTGAATGGAATGGTACTTAGTCATGGGTGTTACTACTTTCATGTAAATGGACTTTATAGTTCACTTTTCCTTCTCTCCCCCACATATAACAGCGGTGTCTTTTCATCAGGTAACTAGGCACCTCTTGTTGGCCAGACCTGTGTTCATGTTTCAGCCGTGTCCACATCTTTGTGGTCCAATGTCTTGTGTGTGTCAACATCCTGTCAGCATCGCTGTCACTCCTGTGTCCATGTCCTCACCACACTAATGTCCCAGCCTCGCTAAAATTGTCACTGTGTCTAGGTCTGCTCCACCTTGATGTCCTGGCCCTGCCTGTGTTTGTGTCCCTTCCACATCGCTGTCCTGTTTGTGTCAATGTAGATGTCATGCTGCTGTGTGGCCTGCACATCTGTATCTCATCTGCCTTGATGTCCCAGCTGCACCGCTGTCCCACCTGCATAGATTTCTTGGCTGTATCACTTTCCTATCTTAGCTGATGTCCCAGTTCCCTCAGTGTCCCAGCCACACCTCTGTACTGTCTGAGTCAATGCCTTGACTGAGTCAATATGTGAGCTGCACCACTGTCCTTTCCGTGTAGATGTCTTGGCCACATCAATGTCCTGTCTGTGTCAGTGTCCTGGCTGTACCTTTGTCCTCCTGCATCAATATCCTGGCTCAGTGATGTCCCAGCTGCATCAATGTTTTAAACACTCCCATATCCTGGCCGCCTGATATACCGGAAGCATTGAGGTCCTGACTGCATCATTGTCCCACCTGTGTGGCTGTGGCTCACCTCCTGGTTGTGGCTTCATGGTGACCTGACTTGCACTCGTGGGCTCTGCTGCACTCCGCCGACTACAGGCAGAGGAGGGCAGTCCACACTGCACTGGACAGAGACACTCAGTCCTTTGACCCCCCTGTGGGCAATTCAAGGCCCTCCTGGCAGCTGGTTGCTCTCTCAGGCTGTGTCTGCTGCTGTTGCCACAAGATTTAACAATTTTAGCAAAGTAACTTATTCTCTACTGAATGACTACATTGATGAAATTTGGAAGAGTTTATTGATTTAGCTTGTGTCCTGTAGTTTGTGGAACTGCTTAACAAAAAGTAACATTCCATGAATGCTGCACTTTTCATAAATTTCCTATCACCCATTTTACCACTATAAGACTCTGTTTCCTCATACTTCCAAAGGTCCTATATACCTGATATCACCTCATTGTCTGGTATTTACTTGTACTCATGCATGTATTAAATTTTGAATATCTTGTAGTGATCTGATTACATTATTGTAATTATTATCCCACAGGTGTTAGAGCCAACAAGGTTTTGTGGAAAATAATCCCTTTTTAATTCCTCACAGTTTTGAAAAGCCAGCATTGTGGAATGAATGGTGAGACAGTGCTAACTCCTGAACCTGTTGCAGCTGAGAGGTCATGGGCATCTGCCATCCAAGGTCAGCATCCTTTTTGTTCAATCTGTCTTTTGACCTATTGCTGCTGGGTTTGGTAAAATTTTGAAGTTTGCATTTAGAGAGACATGGATTTTATCTTATTGAATCACGGGTTTGTTATGATGGAAGGATCTGGTTCAGCTCCTGCCTGTGGCCTCTAGCAATGGGGCCCTGGTGTCTGGCTCCAGCTCCAAATTCTGGCCATGGCATCCTAGTTATAGATCTGTGTCCAGTGTCCAGGTCCTGTGCTTCAGAGTCAAAATGTATTTGGTTGTGTGTCTGCAGTCTTGCACGTCTTAGGATGTGGCTCTGTGTCCTGGATTTGAATGCAAGATCCATGTGCAGATGGAGATTTAGGTTGTGGTGCATGGAATCTGGCATTAAGGGTCCAGTGTCAGTCCCTGGCATTTGGTGTTTGGCCTTCGGATCTCATGGTCTGGGTCAGGTGAGGGCATAGGGCTTTAGGTTTGGGGCTTTGGGCCTGGAGTCCTGGTTTTGGTTTGAGTCTGCTCCAGGGTCCAGGTTTCAGAGTCAAAGGCCTGTGTCCAGGATCCTGAGTTTGGCTCTGGTGTCTGGTGTCTTTCAACAGATGAACATTTTGACAAATTCAATGCCTATATGAATCCCCAAGTGTATGGAGTTGAGGCAGGTTAATTAAAAAGGTAGGAACATTCCTTGGTAGTGAAATGGGAAAGCTGAGCTTGATAACTAAATAAGGCCTAACAATTTATATCCAGGTAATAAATCTGAGGATTTTATCTTCCCTAACCAACGGCATTGGAGAGCAAATGGTTCACACATTGCAGACCATGCAGGAGAAGACCCGCCTCAGTCCCAGCCCTTCTCTGGTGACTTTTCTGAAGGAGAAATTCACCAGAGAAGGACCCTGATGACCGTGTGTGCCCATTTTGCTGAAGCAGCACATCAAAGGACACCCCTGGGAACCTGAGTATTCTGTGTAGATTACTCTTCTGAGACCTCCTCTAAAGTCCTCAACATTAGAAAACAAGAAAACCTTAAAAAAGGACCCAGCATGCACTGTTTCTTGAGCACACATGTGCCTTCCCTTCTCTTCTTTTCTTAGTTGAATATCTTTGCTTTGTTTCTCCTTGTCTCCAAAGGTCCCAAGGAGACTTGCAGCCAGCAGAGCAGTGGGCAGTGGCAGCTCATCCCAGGCTCACCCCCTGATCCTGTCTTCAGGGACCTTTTTTGTGTCTAACTTTTCTGTTTCCCCAGAAACAGCCCGCCTATGCTCACTCTTGTTGCTGTAATTCCACCTCTTCTATCTGAAGCCCTTTCTTTGTTTCACTGTCCTTAGATTTAATATACAAACTTGAAAAATGCCCTAGCTTTGTGTTGTGAAATTTTTATTACACAAAGTCAAAAATCTGCACATATGAGACCTTGCCAGGGCAAACCTGCCTTGGGTCCAGTTTGGTGGACTCCAGTCAGCAGGGTCCACCTGTTGTGGCTGAAAGAGAAAATAAATGCACAGGAGACAGCAGTCCTGTGGAGAAAAAAGGGACGGCACTGCTACTCTCTCAAAGGGAGACTGTCTATGAATGCCTTGGCCACTCTCTCAAGAGGAGAGTGCCCTGACCCTTGCCTAGACAGGCTTTTATTGTTTTTCTGGGTCTTACATCAGAGAAATATTTATTATCTATTACATAGAATATCATTGTCTACATTTTAGGTACAATCAAGGAAATTAAAATAACATGCAGAGGAATGGTGACTAGCTGATTAGCTCTGTCCTTAGGAACATTCACACAGGCTTTGGAAATTACCTTGAAGATAGGCAATCCACATTTGCTGCTTTAGACCAGGGTGATGGAGTTTTAGCAAGAGCAAGCCGTAACAATCAATATGCATTTTCTAGGTCTGATTCCCATGGTAAAACTCAGTTTGAAGGTCTGGCTCCTGCCCACCACTTCACTTCTGTGGGTTTTCCATACAGAGCTGAGTCACATTTGCCAGACTGAAACAAACTGGTCCCCTACAACCTCCCCCTTTTTTTGTTAAGGCTGTTGTGGTGATGCATGCCACAAGACTTGCTACTTGCTGGTCTCTTTTGAAACCCTGGGCAAATAATCTGTAAAACGCATTGTGATATATGAAGCGTTATTAAAACCAGTAAACAACCAGTGCCTCCAATGAACCACAGTCTTAGGTTGAGTCCATCAAACCAGTGTTTTGGATTTAATGAGCCCAGATTATCATGAAGGGTTTGAAAAATCTCCTGCTTAGTTAAGCATTGAATGTCCTGCAACTGTCGGTGTAAACCCAGTTGCAATTTATTCATATGTCCCTTTGAATCAGTATAAAAAGCTCCTCTTAGATGATGTTGAATGTCACTTCAGGAGTATTGGCTGAAGATCCATTGTAGTGGGGTGACACACAGTTTGGAGAAACTAGGATCACAGGTCAGCTGCTGACCGGTCACTAGCACGTCCTGGCACTCACTGACCCAGTTGAGGGCTGATTCAACTGCAGAAAGCCGAGTCAGGATTTCTTGATCAATCTTGGCCTGTTGAAGCATAGCATTTCTGTGAATGATTCCATGGGTGTCTGTGTTCCTTCTGATTGTTCAGGGTCAGCTGGGCCACCTGATCTGCCAGCTGATCGGCTTTCATCTCCAGGTAGTGGAGCTTGATGTCTGTTTCGTTCATGATAAGGCTTCACCCTTTTAGCTGGAAGCAAGACAGGACCTGTAGGGATGGAAACACATGCATTCCCTCTTCCCCATGTTAAAAGATCTACAGGACCTCTCCAAGTACCATCTCTCAGTGGATCTCTGTATAGAACCTGAGGATAAGATGACTTTGGTTCTCACTTCTGAAAATGTTTCTCAATTGGAGTACAGAGTGATTCATCACAGTTTAGAAAATTATATGTAAACATGGCTAACATAATCAAGTTTTGGGGGTAGACTCTTGATCCCCCTTTTTTCATTTTTTAAAAAAGATTTTTAAAGGCATGATTCACCCATTCAACAATTCCCTGACTGGTTTGATTATAAGGTATTCCTGTTTTATGTTGGATAGTCCAATGCTGAAGGAAGGGTTGAGTAGAATGGGCAATGACTTGGCCACCGACCAGCAGTGACCACAGAATGCTGTGGATGGCTCATCGAGACATGAGAAAAACATCCACAGAGACAACCAGGTCCTGTGGAAAAATAGGGACGGAATGGCCACTCTCTCTAGTGGGGAGCACCATGGCCACCCTCCCTGGGGGAGAACACCCCTAAGGGAGAGTGCCTAGTTCTCCCGCCCAAGCAGGCTTTTTATTGGGTTTGTTTGCATAAGAATTCAGGTAAAGCTCACTACTCATTGCCAGGAAATAAGGATCAAACAATAGAAAACAAGGAAGTATGAGGGCCTGTTTTGAGTCAGGGTCAAAGAACTGTAAAACTTTAAGGAACAAACTCACTTCTCCCTTGGACCCTTATCATTCAACTGAGAGCATTCTAAACAAAGCAGGTTTCACAGGATTTTACATATTCTTTCTTAGGCCTGATCACCTGGGGAACCCGCCCTTTCCAGCACAGGGCTGCACCACCCTCTGTCATTGTTTCAGGCTTAGGTGGAGCAAGGGAACTAAGGCAGCCAAGAGATTAGGATATTTTCCCACAGACAATGAAGACTCAGGCTTTGTCAAAGCCGAGGGGTGAGGGTCCATCACCCCCTTTTGCTGTAGCCCCCAAAGGCCTTACTTGGGGGCCTCCCACCAAGGAAGCATGTGATCATGCCTGTCTTAGTTTGCTCCCCCCTTGGAGAATCTTACCCATCATTGGCTAACTGACCAAGCATTGGGGGCCAGTTATGGATGAAGTAGCAGAAGCAGTGTTTCTGTCAGTCAGATAAGCTTATGGTTCCAAGGTCGTTCCCTCAGCCTTAGCTTGGCAGGGGTTACAGCTTCTGATACCAGGCAGGGTGGTTCACAATAGGGCAAGATGTCCTGGGCCATTATCAGTTTTAATTTGCTGAGTCCTTCATAAATGATTAAAACATTCAAGCCAATGGGCTTGTATATTTTTGGCAGATTCTTCTGTCAAAGTAGATGCATGTAGGACATCAGAATAAATATCAATAGAAATATGAATGCATTTGAATTTTCCAAAGGAGAGTAATGAGTTACATCTGTTTGCCAAATTGTTTGAGAACTTAGTCCTCGAGGGTTAACTCCCATGGATGGAGGTACCTTAGTAAGGGCTTCACAGTCAGGGCATTCTTTAATTATTTGCTTAGTTTTGGATTGATAAAGAAACAGTCTTTTACCTTTTTCTATTTGTTTAGCTTTGGGTATCTGATTTTTGCCCTTCTGGAAGGGTTCTTTTTGGCTTTTAGTCCTTAACCCTTGACTTTCTAGTTTGCAACAGGTAGGGAGCAGTTGTTTTTCTTTGTTTTTTATTTTTTTTAATAGATGCTTAATTTTCTTTCTTCTTCTTGTTTTTTTATACTTCTACTTCCCGTCTTTAGTTACTCTAATGCCCTTCCTTCCCATGCTGCACATGAATATGGCACATATCCTTTTCCTTTATCCCTTCTTACCTTTCTCCTTCAGAGTCCTTCACTTCCTTAATTCCTTCTTTCTTTTCTTCACTTCCTTAATCCTTGTTTTTTTTTTCTTTTTCCCTAATACAATCCTCCTTCAATTTACACAGACCATCTTCGACTTATACAGACTCTCTTCAACTTGCACAACCCTTCTTCAACTTTTCTAGCCCATTTTAGTTTGCCCTTTTAACTCATTCAGAGATAACCAATTTTAGAACAGCCCGCATTGAATCCTATTCTTTTTTAAGACTAAATGCCATAATTTATACCTTTCATTACCAAAACCATATATTTTCCTAATTTAATTAAAATTCTCAACTGATAGTGATAAATAAAAGTAAGTAATTAGCATGCTTTAGATGGGCAAATTTATGAAGACATTTCATAACTTTCAGAAACAGTCCCCTCCCCCACTGGCAAATACATTTACATTTTTTTGTTCTTTGTGACTACTGCATTGCTTGAGTGTGCTCAAGAGTGAGCCATCTCATTATCTAGTGCCCTTGAAACTTCTAGGGAGACTGGAGATGAGGCAGGGGAGATGCTAAGCTTGGCACAGCTGGTTTCCAGGCCCAAAGCAGCATCTGGGCCTCCAGGAGGAGCATTCAGAGTGTTTAAAAGACATGCGTTTTCATTGTTTTTTCTTCCTGAGCTTCTTACTATCTGAGGGAAGTGAGATCTGTTTCTGTTTCCTTTTTAAAAAATAATCTATTTAAATTCTTTCTGAGCAGAATTCTTATGGTGTAACATTAGAGATCTCATTCTATTTACTAAAACATTTTGAGACTCAGACATTACCTTTCAAACAGAAACAGAAATAAAATTCAAGCAAACCAGTATTTTCAAATTAAATTCTCTAAAGGAGGGCGTGAGACACTAGCCCTTATCTTACACCACCTAGTGCTGTTTCAACTTCTGCCCAACTTTTTCTTAAATAACTAAGTCTAAAGATCCCTTATCAGGGAGATACTTAGCAGCTTTAAAAAACAGCTGAATTAGCATAAAACATTGCTCTTGTTCTTTAGAGAGCCCATTCCTGTTGTTAAAAGGTTCCTTTTTTACTTTTGATTTCTGCCCTCACAGACTCTGCAGCCTGTACTAAACCCTAGCTAATTATCTATTGGGGAATACAATGTGGCAGGTCAAAAATGTACTGTGGGTGGGAGACAGTTGAGGAGGGCTGCCTGGTATCCAGGGTACCCTAGCCCCACTTATGGGTTTCAGGTTTTTCCCACATGTCTAAGACTGTGAGGAGGGGCTTGAAGTGCCAGGTGACCAACCTTTATATCGCCCTCCCTGATTGAGCCAAGTGTTAAATCACTGTGATTGGGATTCCCTGTGAGGCCCCTGCACATCTCAGGATTGACCCCAGACACATCCGCAGGGCTCCTATTCACATAGGGAAGCCTGAAATCTCAAAGCAGAGAGAGGAATGCCTGTTATCTTCAGTGCTTCAGCAAGAAGCTGAGACACTCATAAACAACCTTGTTAACTAACTCTTGAGTTCTCAAAGCAATCTCCCAAGTCCAGTTGGAACCGGAACTGTCATTTACTATCTGCTTTTCTGTTTTCAGGTGGGCAGAGGCAAAAGGGCTACAAAAGGCAGCTTTTAAAGAAAGAGTGTGCAGAGGTGCTTGTAAGAAAAAAAAGCTAATTGAAAGGAAAAGTCATTGCTCTCTCTCCCAAGCCTGCAACCTGATTGGGGGTTGTGCCACAAGGATGGGCTTGTGAATATTTTTTACAGTGCGTCTCTCGTTGCATTGGCTTTTTCTTGAAGTTGGCAGGAAACCTAGTGTTCTTTCCCAGCCCACGTCCAGCTCATCCTGTCATGGGTGGCTTTGTTGTGGTGAGCACCTTTGTGGCTCTTAAATGCTTGACCCATGCCTGCAGGGTGCAGTGATTGCCGGAGAGAGAGGGCAAGGCTTCCCGTTACTAAAGAGTGTGCAGTCGAGAGAGAGGGTGGCCTTGGAAAAAATATCCCTTTTCCCCTGAAATACAACACACCCTAGGACCTTACTGAAAAGCACTCAGGGTCGTTATCCCTTACCTGGGCTATTGTGTGTATTCCAACCACATTGGTATGTTGGCCGCAATAAGGGCTGGTAGCCTCCGTGTCCCTGCTCCTGGATGTCAGAGGTGGTGGACTCCAGTCAGCAGAGTCTGCCTGTTTTGGCTGAAAGAGAAAATAAATGCGCAGGAGACAGCAGTCCTGTGGAGAGAAAGGGGATGGCATGGTTACTTTCTCAAGGGGAGACTGTCTATGAGTGCTTCGGCCACTCTCTCAAGAGGAGAATGCCCCGATCCTTGCCTCGACAGGCTTTTATTGTTTTTCTCGGGTCTTATACCAGAGAAAGATTTATTATCTATTACATAGAATATCATTGTCTACATTTTAGGTACAATCAAGGAAATGAAAATAACATATGCAGAGGGGAAAGGTGGTGAGTTGATTAGCTCTGTCTTTAGGAACATTCACAGTCTTTGGAAATCATCTTGAAGATAGACAATACACATGTATTATTTCAGACCAGGGTGATGGAGTTTTAGCAAGAGCAAGCCATAACATTCAGTATGCATTTTCTAGGCCTGATTCTCATGGGAAAACTCAGTTTGAAGGTCTGGCTCCTGCCCACCACTTCACTTCTGTAGGTTTCCATACAGGGCTGAGTCACATTTGCCAGACTGAAACAGACCAGTCCCCTACAGCCCAGTACCTTTCCGGTGACAGAATAACCAAATTTTGTGTATTCATTTACCTGTGGATGGACATTTGAATGTTTTCTACCTTTTGGTTGTTGTTAACAGTGCTGTTATGAATAATCATATATAAGTTTGTTATAACATCTATCTTCAATTTCTCAGGTATGTGTTTCAAAGTGGAGTTATTGAACACAGTAGGGTAATTTTTGAGGAAATGACAAACTATTTTATATAAGGTCTGAAATATTTTACATTTAGAAAAGAAATGGTCAATCATTCTAATTTTTGTTTGTGATTATAAACACTTCTCAGTTTTACTGTCTCAATTATAGCCTTTGGAGTGACTGGGAAGGGTATCGCGCAGTGATGTAGGCATTGAACATCCTCTCTGATTTTTTACCACTTGTGCATACATCTTATCTCTACAAGGGACTATTCAAGTTCTTTAAAAATATAGGTATCTCTCCATTGATGAGTTATACTGTTCTTTGTTGTGGTAACAAGTCTTATTGAAAGTACAATGTCCAACTATTTTCTTCAATTCCGTGGGTGGTCTTCTGTGGCAGATACTGGCCAGAAGTATTCATTTCAGCTGTGGATGCTCATCAAAATATGAGAAAAAACATACACAGAGACAACTAGGTCCTTTGGAGAAATAGGAACATAAGGGTGACACTCTCTAGTGGGGAGAGCACCATGGCCACTTTCTCTAGTGGAGAGCATGCCGTATCCATTTCCAAGCAGGTTTTTATTGAGAATACAGACTTAGTTTGTGGATTTACAGTCTGGCCGAAAAGATCAAAAGAAGTAGGTGACTTATGAAGGTGCAGACAGAACCCCCGCTGTGGTTCTGGGCAGAGCTTGGGGTTTTATCTAACAGGGCTCAAAGGGCAGTTCTGGGTTCCTGTCTGTGCTTTCAAATTATAATCTAATAACAACCTCCAGCAAACAGATCTCACAGGATCTTGCATATTCTATGTCCCAGGCTTGATTATCCTGGGGACCCGTCGTTTCTGGTCTGGGCTGCACTGCCCCTGCTAGCCTGAGTTAACAGAGAAGACAAAGGCAGCCAGGAGACTTGGATTTCTCACAAGGACTCAGGCCTTGACAAAACCAAGGGGGCAGGGGTTGATTTCGATCACCCCTTCATTTCCAGAGCCCCGTGAGTCTCTTCCCTTAGGGCATTCCCCCCTAATCATGTTTGTCTTAGATTCATTCTCTTAGAGAATTGTTACCTGTCATTGACTGCCAATCATGCAAGGGAGCCAGGAATTAGAACATGCAGCGTTCATGCCAGGGAAATAAGTTTTGTCTCCTTAGTGACTTCTGGTCCAGAGGTCTTTCGCTTAGCCTAAGTCATGGGGGGTTACAGCTTCCTGAGACCAGGCAGGGCAGTCCCCAGCAGTCTTCTTACTCCTCAAATAGCTTATTCTCCTGCCCAGATTTTTTTAATCAGGAGGACATCACATTTACTCATTTACTTTAATCAATTTTGCTTTGGAAGATATGCCATTATATTCCATCAGCAGCCTCATGCATCTTATGTCTAATGTGCATCATCATTGCATCATTTAATTTGCTTCATTTGTTATAATTTTTACAGAAACCTGATTTATATTTTTAGACATTAGATGTTTACATTTCAAGGGTTTACAGGTTTAAATAGGACAAACTATTCTCTGGAGTATGATGTCCAAAGCCAGACATCTGGAGTCATGGACAGACTTCGGACACCTGATCAGGTATCTGGTGTGTGGCATGGTTTGGGGTTAGGATTAGGGGTTGGGGTCGTGGTTGATGCCATGACTTATCTTTAACTTCATTTGAAACCTTTTTTTTTTTTTTTTGGACTTTACTGTGACAGCTGTCATCTCATCATGCGTTAAAAAATCTGAGCAGAACTGGTGAATATTTGTGTGGCAATTTTCATATTGAAGATAGATGAAGATAGCAACATTATTGGCATATTAGGTTTTGTTATTTCAAAAAAAGGTGAAAACACATCTTAAATGCAAAAAAAAAAAGTTGTAGTGGTTATGGAGTAGGTACCATCACTGATCAAATGTGTCAGAAGTGGATTGTGAAGTTTCATGCTGCAGACTTCTCATGTGCAATTGCCCCCTGGGTCACATAGACCAGTTGCAGTGGAGAGCCATCCAGTCCAGATGTTAACTGAGGACAGACCATGTTGGGAGCAGGTGGGAGCATGCATGTGGGAGCAGGTGACATACTCAAAGTATCCTAATCAATAGCGTCAAAAATAATTTGCACCAGCATGGTTACATTAATTGATTTGATGTTTGCGTTCCACAGAAATTCAGAAGGGAGGAGGGGGGAACCCTTCTTGACCACATTTCCAAATGCAATTCTCTACTAAAATGTAAGGAAAGCCTTACAATTCCAAAACAAATTGGGGGAGAAGGATGAACCATTGATATGTGACACTAATGTGGAACAAGAGAGATTGTGGGCACATGGAGGGAACCATCACCATCCAATCCAAAGGGGAGTCTGCATCCAAAGGAGACAAAGCTATGCATATGGTGGGGTCCTTAGGGAGTCCTGTAGTAGGAGCTCCTCACCAGAAACCAGGCGGTTACTTCCAACAAGCACTGCTCTGCATCAGACCAATGGAAAGCACCACCAGAGGGAAAGAGTCCTGAATTTGTCAGCAGAAGACATGTGATCTTCAGACAGGATAAGGCCAGAACACACATTTCTCTGTGGTGACCAAGAAAAAAAACAGTTGCAGCTTGGGTGTTCTGATTCATACGCAACACTCACCCACCCTGACCCTTTGGATTGCCATTTATTTCAGCCTTTCCAAAATTCTCTTAATGGAGGAAAATTTCCATTCTGTGGAATGGCACCTGGGAGATTTCTCTGCTCCAAAATATAAGAGGCTGTGGGAAGATGGAATGGTGAAGTAGCCTGAAAGGTGGCAGAGGGCAGTCTAACAAAGTGGTGAATATGCTGTCTAGTCACGTTGTTGGAGAAAATGGAAAAAGGGCCTGCCATTGCATCTCACAGTAAAAACCGAAGGAACTTTGTGGCCAGGCCCATAGTACAGTATGTTCTGAGTGTCCATCTTTGCTGCCACCTCGTGGTCATTTTGGGGAATGAGGGCTTAGTACAGGTCAGAGGGAAAAGTGGTTGTTTCAGTGGAATATCAGTGAGTTTTGATGGCAGTGGTATTTCCAGGTGCATTTGAAAACATCTAAATGTAAAGACTGTCCAGGTACCTTGTGACTGGTTTCCAGATTAAGGGCGAAGGGAGGAATAAGCGTGTCTTATATGACATTTGTGGGAACTGGCTTTGCAGTGCAATAAAGTGAGGTTTTTAAAAGTTTCAAGTGTGTTTGAAAATTGTTTGTAATTGGCTTTGTCTATTGCAGCTTCCTTAAGCAATGAGAAAAGTAAAATTTATTCAAAAATTTTCACCCAAAGGTTAAAAAATAAAAGCACTATCATTTTATGTACGTGCCCCTCCAGACGTGTCTGTGGGCTTGTTTCCTCCGCTGTGCCTGGACTTCATTTACTGACTTGGGGTCCTCGTATGGGTGCAAAACTTGTGCATTTCCACTTCTGTTTCTAACCTGTGTATTTAAGGGTGAAGACTTCTTTCTGAAGTTTTGGTACCTAGTGTTTTTAGCATTATTCAGCTCATTATTTTGTAACTTAAATAGTGGTTCATTTTGGGGGTTATTTATGCGTCTATTTCATAAGTACCAAATGACAGAACCTTCCAATCACCCACTTTCAGTGAATTCCAGCTTAAGTGCTATGAGAGCAAATCACACACTCTACATGATCTCAATGCTGTCATGCTGGGTGAAGCCTGCTTTATGCCTGGTTGGCAAAAAAGTTAATTTGGCCCCCACCAGCCCTGCCTTCATCCCCTATCTCCGCACCCCCACCATGTGGCTCTGGTTCACGTACTTGTCTTTAACTTCATTCAAAACCATTTTGTTATACTGTATCATGACAAATGTTGTATCGGCGTGAGTTAAGAAAAAACTAATCAAAATTGTTGATTGTTTATGTGACCATTTTCGTATTGAAAGTGGATGAACATAAGTGATATTTTTGGCCTTGTGGGATTACTATTACTATAATCATGTTGGTGCAAATGATTTTTGACAATCGATTTGGGTACTTTGACTGTGTGGCCTGTGTCCCACATGGCCTCACGTGGTCTGTCCTCAGCAAACATCTGAACTTGATGGCTCTACACTGCAACCGGTCTGTTCACCCCTGGGGCATCTTCATGTGAGAAACCTCCCACATGAAATGCTGCAAGCCATTCCTGACACGTTTGATTTGTCACAACACCTTCTCATACATGCCACAAATATTTTACTCTGTTTACTGGCATTTTCACTCTTCTCAAAATATCAAAGCCTAATGTACTTTCCATGTGGGATTTTCTTTGGAAACATAAGGAAATTCTGTTTCTGTTTCCAAGACAAATTGTGAGGGTGGATGAATGCTTGATACTTTACAACAACATGGAACTGGAGAGATGGGGGGGCAGTGCAAAAGAATGGAACTACCACCTGCCACTCAAAATGGTGGTTTTCATCCAAAGTGTTGTGTAAATGGTAGGTTAGGGTTAAGGTTAGGATCAGGGTCAGGGTTAGGTTTAGGGTTAGGGACCCTGTGTGTGGGCCCACACTCACCCTGACCTTAGTGTCAAACCAACTCTCAGGTTAAAGTGAAATGTCCAGGGTAAGGCCAGCCCACAGAAAATTAGGTGAGCATTGGGTGGGTGAGGGGTGGAGGGGTGTTTGAAGTGAGTGGGGGTCAGGGAGTGGCTGTAGTGGGTCTGTGAGGAGAAGAAAAGTGTGCTTAGACTCTTTGTGGGGCACGAGTGTGAGATCTCTATGTTAGTGAGCCATTCCTGTGGGACAACTGCTCGTGAGCACATCATGTAGACCACGTACCAGCTTTGGGAGCACATGACTTCTGGTCCCAGTTCTCTGAGCATTGCCAGATGCAGCCTCACAGGCTCTCAGGAGGCAAAGCAGAGTCTGAAGTTGAGGTACTTTGGGGGTAAATGTTGTAAGCTATAAAAGTGAGAAATGTTACAGGTGACAAAGCAAAGACCCTGGCAGGCTTCTTCCATGTACAAAAGAATGTAGCTTGTAAATGGCAGACCCAGGCTCACATCACTTTGAGATGAAAAGGTTAGGTGTTTCCTCTGTCAGAACTGCTGCAATGTACACAAAGAACTGCAAGTAAGAAAAAGAGCCACTTTGGGCTAAACAGTTAGAAATTTTTCCCTGCTGACTGTCAAGAGACCTGACAGGATGAGTAAAAAGAAAAGGCTTCTGGTGTCCCCACAACAGTCTAGATTATTATAATTCAATTATTACAAATATTCTATATAGAACTATTTATAATTTTATAAAACTATTCCATGTTTTTCTCTGGTACTTTTTTTTTCCTAAAATGAAAATGTCTTTGTTTGTTGCAGCTTACTTAAACTATACAGAAAAATGAAGTTAATTAAAATCCTACCCAATGAAACATTAACTGCTACCACTTTAAGTGTATACCCTCCCAGACATTTGTATGTGCACATTTCCATCCTGCTACTTTCTCTGGATTGGACTCTCTACGCGGGGGTCTTTGTGTGGGTTCAGAGCTGTTGGAGCGCCAGGTTCTGTCCTTTCCTGCTGTGAACGCTGAAGACAGCACGTTTCCCCAGTAGCTTGTAGAACACAGGGCCTTTCAGTTTGAATTATTTTCCCACTGCAATAATGACTCATTTGGGGGTTAATTAGAAGTGTGTTTCATAACTTCTAAATATAAGGACTTTCCAGTTACCTTTTGTTACTGAATTCATTAACTGCAATGAGAGCAAGAAATGTTACTTTATATAATTTCAATCCTTTGAAGTTTGTTGAAACTTTCTTTACAGTACAATATGATCACTGAAAAAAATGTTCTCAGTGTGCCTCTCTTCTGCCATCTGGTGTTCACGCTGGGGAAACACCTTGATGCGGATCAGAAGGAAACGTTGGATGTAGTGGATCATCCATAAAGGTTGAATCCAATTTTGCTGCTCATGTTAAGTTTGCTTTTTAAAGATTTTATTTATTTATTTTTGGAGAGAGTGGAGGGGGAGGAGGGAGAAATAGAGGGAGAGGAACACAAATGTGTTGATGTGTGTAAGAAATACATCAATTGGTTGCCTCTCACACACTCCAAACAGAATCTAGCCCACAATCCAGCCATGAAGCCTGGATCCAACTGTGACCATTCAGTTTACAAGCCTGTGCTCAGTCTTCTGATCCACACGAAGGCTCATGTGGATTTTTTTTGTATCTTTACAGATTTTTTTTAAACAACGTTGTAGGTTTGATCCCTGGTCAAGCCACATGCAAGACTCAGGCAATGGCTCTGACTGCTGTGGCTCAGTGGACTGGGCATCTCCCTGCAAACCAAAAGTTCACTAGTTCCATTCCAAGTCAGAGCACATGCCTGGGTTTGAGGCAGGAAATAGTCAGGAGGAAACTCTGGAGGTGCTCCAGGGCTAAGATAAAGAAATTGATGCAACAGAGACCCTGTTCTAAGACTGGTTGTTCTTACTTTGTAGAAAAGTGGTGAATCATGGTGAATCATGAATGCACCTGCTCAGTGCTACATGACCCCTGCTTCATTATAATAGCATTATAATAAATCAGCATTGTGGGACCCCCTGTTCCCCAGTGGTCAATCAAGGAAAATCATGGAGACCACATTAGCAGTAGCTTTAAAGTAATATAACTGTAGTATAACTGCTTGTACATGGGCAATAAAACCCCACCAAAACTAGCCAGGAAATATCGTCTTTTAAGAATAGAATCTCTCCAGCCCCTGAGATCAATCTCTGCTCCAAGTTAGTCCACTCCCATGTTCTGTGGGGTGTACTATTGCTTAATAAATCTGTTATCTCTCTTTCTGCTGTAAACTATCTGTGTTTGGTTCAATTCTTTGTCTGTGATCACCAAGAATCTGGTTACCTGTGCCCACCTGTGACAGGTCATGGGTTAGGTTCCCAGTTGGGAGCATGTGAGAGGCAAAGGATAGATGTTCCAAGTCAAATAAATAAATAAATAAATAAATAAACAAACTTAAAAAGTAAAGAAAACAAAACACAATTTCCATGTGGATCTGCATGTATTAAAGGACCTTCTATTCTTTTCCATCATTTTGTCTATTCACAGAGCATTACTCCACTCCTTTACTTACTATAGCTTGGCAATACAATACACCCTTTAATTCTTCCTTATTTTAATAGGTGCACTTAAATTGAGCTTGTTTTACTCTAAAAAAAAATTCTGAGCCCTGGCCAATGTGGCTCAGTCTGCTCGAGCATTGTCCTATTAGGTAGGATAGATAGCAAACCAAGGAAAGGAGGAGGAGGGAGACATGTCTCACCCACTGACTCAGCCATCCTGAGTCTGATCTAATAATAGTGCCAGGTGTTCAGAACATCAAAAGAAACACTTCAAGGAAGTCCTTGAAACTCTGTGCATTGTTTCTACTGTCTGGGAAAGAAAGCCTTTGAAACTGTGTGTTAATTCCAAGGTCTGGTTGGCATGTGGGAGGGGGTCCACAGTGCCCAAAGGAAAAGCCCACAAAACAACTTTGGTTACTTGCCTACCTCTCGTCACCCTCTGTTTTAAGAGGGAGTCCTTAATATTTACAGAAAGAGCCCATAAATAACTTAGGGTAACTGACCCAGCTTTAACTGGCTCCTGTCATGTATCTGTTTTAAAATAATATGAACAAATGGGATCTGGAGTGAGATAAGGTTTTGGGTTAACAGACCCTCACACATACCTGCGTTTGGGCAGTCATGTACCCCGTGGAAGCTGTTACCACCTTTACCCACCAATCAACATGTAACTTCTTCACCCCCATCCTGCTGTTACAGAACAAACAAGGGGTGCCTGGGACGATATACTATGACTGAAAGAAGCCTCCAGGTCCGTTATGTCCGCCGCCAGAGGGAAGACGTCTCTCAATGCCAGAGATTTGTGAAAAGGAAAGGAAATGTTTATTTAGTGCTATACAAACTTAAAGTAGTGACCTAATGTCTTTATAAAAAAATCCTAAAGTCCCCTAAAACACCACAAACAGACACAGTCCTTCCTTCCTTCCCCCTTTGCCCAGTCAAGAGAACCGTATCTCCTAAAGCTGCGGGGGTCCCTACTCTGGCAAAGGCACGTGGTCCTCTCCCCCCCGGACCACGGGAGTCCCCACTCTGCCAGAGCCACGTGGTTCTCCCTCTCAGGGCTGCGGGAATCTTCACTCTGCTAAAGCTGTGCGGTTCTCTCTTGCAGGGCTGCACATGGTTCTCCCCTCAAATGGCTGCCACATCTCAGTTTAAATCCCAGCACCAATCTTCCTCTAAAGCCCCATTTTGGGCTCCTCTCACAATTGGCTACAGCTGCCAGATTCTGGGAAGGTGTGGCCCTGTGGTGTGGAGCCAATTATCTCCAGGCTCTTCTTGATCTTATTACAGATCCCTATCTGAGGCTCCCCGCTTGGCTGCACACTATTACACTGACAACTACGTAACTCTTCAGGACCAAGGATCTGAGACTCTTTCCACCCTTGCCTGTTGCCACCCTTACCTTGCTCTGCCCAGAATCTGTGCCTTTTACCCACACCTTAGCAAGGCCCATTCTTTTCCATGAAACATATCACTAGTAAACTCTGCTGACTCATTAATACACTTGCGGATCTGTAATTTCCTGCATCAGCAAGAAGAACTGAGTTTCTCCCATAACAATCCCATAAACCTAAAGGTTGTAGCTCGAGCTCTAGTCAGGGCACATGTCTAGGTTGTGAGTTAGGTCCCCAGTGAGGACATGCATGAGAGGCAATGTTTCTATCAATGTTTCTCTCTCACATCAATGTTTCTCTCCCTCTCTCTCTACCTCCCTCTCCTTCTCTCTGAAATCAATAAGCATGTCCTCAAGTGAGGATTAAATTGTTTTTTGCTGATATTTTAATCTACATCATGTTACATTTATAGGTAACTGTGGGAAATTGAGATCATTATATATTTTCTATCCAAGAGCATGCTGTTACTTTCCTGTTGTTCAAGGGTCTTTTTGAAAAAAAATATTTATTTTTAGAGAAAGGGTATGGGAAGGGAAAAGGGAGTGATAGAGAGAGAAAAACATTTTATTAGTTGCATCTCAACGCTCCCAACTGGGGCCTGAACCCTCCACCCAGGCACATGCCAGGGTCAGTAATCAAGCTGGTGACCTTTAGGTCTTCAGCATGGCAACCAAGCCACTGAGCTACCCCAGTCAGTGTTGTTCAGGTGTCTTTTATTAGGCAGCATGTTATGAATTGGTTTATATGGATCTTGAACATTCTTGTTAAGTTTATTCCCAGGCATTTTATCTGTTTTGTTGCTATCAGGACTTTTTAAAAATTATATCCGTAACTTACTCTTTTTTCTATAAAGGGTATTTAATTATCCATGTAATTTGTCACACACATTACTTAATTATATTATTTGTAATGATGTAAAAGTTGATTCTAGAGAGTTTCAAGGTGCATAAGCTATCATGTAATAACTGTCACATTATTTTAGTTATATATAACTTAAAAATAGCTAAAGCTTGGAAGAAAACATGAAGAAATAAGACAATGTGAAGAGTTAGATAACTTCTTTTTGTTAGTTATAAGTTCATTAGTGACTAAAAAAGTGGTAACAGTATTCTTAGAATTTTAAATGAGTTAGGGCCTAGATGCATGGTGTTCTAGTACTCAGGCATTGGAAGTATCTTGTAAATGAAATTGTACCCCATGTTAGTTAATCTAAGGAACTTATAATATGGAAAATGTACACATTTTCAAAAGGGAAATTTTAGATGGTGAATTCTGGAAACTAAAAGACTAATATTATTTATTCTAGTTACATTGTAGAACATCTATTGAGGAGTGATTTACGGACAATGAGAAGAAGCAGTGACCCTCAGATGTGTGCCATGGCATGATCACAGTGTAGTTCTGTCTCCTAAGGTGTCAGACCTTTTTGCCTCCTGATTTTCTGAGGGTGTCTTCTCAGCCTAGGACACACAGCAATCTTTGCAAGATGGTGAGCTTTTGTTGTTGTTGTTGTTCTTTAAGTCTCAGTTTGTATGCTCTCTGTGCAAACAGAAAGGCACTGTTTCAGATCTAGGGATCAAAGTGATGTGCAGTTTCCATTCTCATGGACTCTTCACTGAGTTCCATGCTGAGCAGGGCTTCTCCTTCTCAGCACTGCTAATCAGGATAGGTGGCAAACCAAGGAGGGATGGGGGAGGGGGCACGTCCCTCCCAGTAATTCAGCAGTTCTGAGTGGGGTCAGGTAAGATTTTCAGAGGTTCCAGGATCATAAGAGAGACCAGGATGAGCACACCAGCAGCTGAAGGGGAACCTTTGAAATTCTTTTTACCATTTTCTCTATCTGGGAAAGGAAGCCCTTGAAACTGTAGGCTAACCCCAAGGTTGGGAGAAGGGCTGGGAGAGGAAGCATGGAGGCTTGCTGCATGCATGAAACCCCAGCAGGTGGTGGCACTCAGACTAGCTGGGGGCAAGCTTGCAGGTTCCTGTCAAGTGCATTTTACAAATAAACCTGCTACCTCACTTTCACTGTGCTTGTTGTTCCTTGCCTGGACCCATTCTTTCAAGCAGGACAAGAACCTAGAAAAGGAAGCCCCCTAACTCCCCCAACTTGGATCTTCCCAGTAACAATACTGCTGACACTTTGGGCCATGAAATTATTTCTCCTGGGGAATTTTTCTTCATTGTAGGTGCTTATTACCATCTATTACCTCTATTTACTGCCAACACCCTCACTCACCTCCTCCCTCATGACGATCTAAAATGTGTCTCTGCTTTACCTAATGTACTCCTGGGGACAAAACCACCTGTGCTTGAGAACCACTGACTGTGATCGTTTTGGAACTGGAATGATCTGGCTTTGGTACACAGTATTTTTATTATCACTTAGTTTAAGTTATTTCTAACTTCAATTGTGATTTGTTTTGGGGGACTATTTAGAAGTGTAGTTTATAACACCTATCTAAATAAAAAGACTTTCTAGTTATCCTGTTCCTGATTTCTAGATTATTAACAATGAGAGCAAGTAACATACCTTATATAATTTCATTCAATGAAAATTTGTTGGAACTTGCTTTATAGCACAATATGGTTATTTTTTTTTCAATTTGTGTTATTTTATTTTTTTTCTCTTTCCAGTCTGAAGCTGTAAACATGGGCATTTAGAGTTATATAAATGACACCAAAAAAAAACCAAACAAACAAACAAAAAAAAAAACAAACACCAAGACATCCAAGTGAGATGCTTGGTGGAGACAAACCACAGTTGGGAATGTTGGCAGGGGCAGGGCTGAGAGCAGGGGTGTCAGTGCCTGGGTCCAGCCTCGGCAGCAGGGTCTCAGGGCCCCTGAAGGATGCACAGCTAAGGCAAAGTGAATGAAGTCAGACACCCGGTGGGGTGTCAGAAGACAGCCAGGCTTTTTGGGCCTGACTGACTCACCGAGAAAAATCAATCTTTATTTTTATAGGGGAGGTTATACAACATTAAATTCATAGTGTAATTATTAGAACAGAAATGGTTACCATAGAAATAATTTCAAAAAATACAGAAGGTTTTACAGATCAATCGTGTTAAACAAAGAAATGGTCGA
Organism: Phyllostomus discolor; assembly: GCF_004126475.2. Lineage (NCBI taxonomy): Eukaryota > Metazoa > Chordata > Mammalia > Chiroptera > Phyllostomidae > Phyllostomus > Phyllostomus discolor. The sequence continues at coordinate 49,467 of NC_040917.2, read as the reverse complement.
AAAGTACAGGAGGTCCCACAGAACAACCATATTAAACAAAGGTTATTTTGACCAAGAGGATCATCAATCAGATAGCCAACGAAGCTATACGCTGGCACAGATTTTCAGGTGCCAATTAGTAACTAGGTGTCTATTAAGATTTAGGGATTGGTCTAAGTTAAAAGAGTGCAAGGGCTGATTTATAGGTTATATAGAAATTAGCTATTGTCTGTTGAGGTTAGATTTGTCTAGGTTAGGTAACTGGTTTTTTGCCTAGGGTTTTTTTTTTTATTTATACATCTTGGGGAGGCATGATTTGTATCCATTTCCATGTATTGAGATTATTATTTCCAACTAGAACTCCTTGCTTCTTTACACGCCTGTCCAGGGTATGGGAGGGGTAGTGGCTCTAATAAATCTTAGGCTTTTAAGTGGTGACTCCTTAAGAAACCTTCCTAGCAACAGCTTCCTTCAGTGTTCTGGCAGTTGGTCTGCCCATAGTTTAGTTTTGTCCTTAACTTGCCAGGTGGGGGAAGTAGGCAGCACTAGGGTTGCTAGGGGTCTCTATTCTGTGGTCAGCAAGTCATTTTGTGCAGAATCAGAGGCATCATGCAGATTTTTTGTTATAATGAACAGGTATCCAAAAATCCCACCACCTCTTGCTAGCAGGGACAGGCATACAGGAGGAGATAGACAGGAGATCCGGCCACAGTTGCCTCTGCTGTGCAGATGCATCTCATCTGTCCTGACTGTGTCGAGGGTTGGCTGTTGGTTGGCTCCCAACAGGTCCGGGGCTGGGTGGCTCCTCACAGGCTCCTAGCTGACAGTCAGCTTCATCACACCCTAAGACCCAGAGTCCAGTCAGGCAAGGAGCACTGATCCTGCCAGCAGGGGCCAAATACCTCGCAGCCCTGATCCCAGGTGCTCTGCTGGCAGGAGGAGGAGGCAGCAGTGGCCTAGACTGCAGACCCTCAGGCTCTGACTGTGGCCTTCAGCCCTGTATGGCTGGGAGTGGAGCCACAAGTCAGGCTTGGAGTTCTCCTGCTCCCAGTCCACTACCCCACCACTACCACCTCCCTGTCACAGCCCCTCTGACTGTGTTTTGAAGGGGAGCACATTTTTCTGACCTGAGTTATCCCTGTGCAATCTTCAGTAGAGCCCAGCTGGAATGCCCTCCAGTTCCAGGTGAGACCCTGACATATGCCGGTGACCTGAAGGCAGTGCTGGGTTTACTGCTCGGGACCATTTAGATGAAAGAGTAGTGTCCAGATGTGCCTTCACATTTCCACCACTGGGAATAATGGCACAAATCCCTGCCATTCTCTGTCTGTGTCCTGGCATCTCTGTCTTGGGCTCAAAGGACACCAAGGTGGCTTCTCCAGAGAGGGGAGGGATTCCCAACTGTTACAAGCCCAGCAGTAGTGGCCTCCCAGTTCAAAATAAACTGGCTCCCATACCCCTCCATCCTGGTCTCTGGAACTGGATGAGTGTGATGCTGGAAGTGCAGGAGCCCCTCATTACCAGGACAAAACACAGACCCAGGTACTACTGCTGGGCTGCCTGCCAGCTGGACATCTGGGCCTGGACTGTGTGATGGAGCTATAGGCCAGTTGTGCTCTTGAACCATCTCTCTGACATTTCCGGGTGTGTGGCTAAAGGTGTTTCTGCCTCATAGATTTGAGACCATGCAAGAAAAACACACAGCACATGCTGTTCAGTAACCTGGGACTGATGTTTCTTCATGGTCAGCCAAGGCCCTGAGCAGAGATCTGAGAACTTGGCTGGTCTGGCTGCTGTCTAGACAAGAAGAAACCACAGGGAGGCTCATGCATCACGGCAGCTGGACTGTCACAGATAGGATGCCTATACCCATCCCTGATGCCACTGTGATGGGAATTTATGGTTGGAGTCAGAGCCCTTCGCCTGACCCCAGTGCAGTTGCATCTGGATTTTGTCATGGACTCTGTCTGCTGCCCTTGTCTCCCAGTTTGAGTCACTTCCCAGGCTAGAGATGGCTGTCCTTTCCCTGGGACAGAGGGTCTGTTGGTGTGTCCCAGTGAGGCCCTGAGGCTTCTAACAAGCCACCTGACTGAGGACCATGGGCCTGGGTGACACTGAGACCCAGCATAGTGTTGCACAAGCCACCAGCAAACACAGTTCATGGGACATGAGCTGGCCTCTGTTGGACACAGTCAGGCTGGAGGTAGCTGTTTCTGTTAGTGAGTCTTAGTCCAGCTGTCACTACAGAACTTAACTTGTCACCTTGGAGGTAGTCACCTTGAACCATCAGGCTGTACACAGGCACACTCTGCAGACAGATATGCAGTACTCTACCCTGGAGATCAGAGGGAGGTTAGGCTCATCCACCCAGTGCCACCCAGAGAGCAGATGAGGAGCCCCTGAGGCACCCATCTGGAAGGACCATCCTCTCTGTTAAAAAAAAACTAGCTTCTGGGTCAGGTCTTGTGAGGTGTTCAAGGCAAGGCTGACAGGCAGCTCAGCTCCTGCCTTGGCCCCCCGCTCTACAAAGAGGCAAAGTTTGGCGATTTCAGACCATCCCCTCCCAGAACTGACCTGAGGAGACTTTACCTAGATTGGGATCTGATCCATATATCCCCAGTCCCAGCACCAGATAATGGGTTCTGGGACCCCTTTAGTTATGTGTTCCACACTTATGGTGGCAGACAATACTGGGAGTGTTTTCTATTTTCAGCAGAGAATGTGTTCTAATTTTGTGAGAGGCCATTTCATCCTGCTACATACAGGGCAGTCTTGTGAGCACATTTCTCATGTATTCTGGTGATTCCTTAGGGCTTACTGTGCTCAGGGCTCAAAGTCAGTCTGTGGGCACCAACAGGACCCAGTCTGCAGCAGGTGCCCCTTCTGACTGGTTGGTGTATGTTCTAAGTAATACTCCATTCTGATTGGCTGGTGTCTGTACCTATCAGCTGGGACAAATATACATGGACCACACCTCCCAGTGACCCCTCCTGCCACCCACCCCGTTAGTCCGGTCTTGAACTGAGCACATCGATGATGCTCATGTGCTGGTTGATGGTGAGCGTGCTGTGCTGAGACATTGCAATGTGAGCCGTGGCTGTGTTGTAGGCATTCTCGTCGTCAGCTGCATCCATTGCTGTGGCTTGCATCCTGGTGGTGCCTGCAGGAAAACGCAGAAGGGAGTTGATATCCCAACAGCAAACAACCAGCATGGCAACACAATTAGCACAGAAGTCTGAAGTTCAATGTGCTCCCATTTTAGTCCACACACTGTGTAGACAATAGCACTGCCTGATACAACAGTATAGTTCCCACATTCCTGTATGAATTTCAATGTTATTTGTTCACTCATTTGGAAGGATTTAGGTTTTTTTTTTCTGACACGGCTGTAGCTGTGGGAACACTGTCCCTCAGTAACATGAAACTAACAGTGACCTGAGGAAAGGGCATGTGGCTGTCCCAGGTTTCATTCCCCACCTGTCCCACTGCTCCCAGGTCCTTGTCCCTCTTTCCCTGACAATGTCAGGAGAGTCCTGCCTGGACACAGGCCTCACAAACCAGAGGGTAAAGCTGGGTTGGGGGAGTGAGTCCTGGTTGCTTAAACCAAGACTTTGGAGTTTGGTCCATGAATGAGCCTCAGGTGGCTATGCCCCTCATGTGATCATCAGGAGATGGTTGGTGCTGGATGGCGAGCAGGGTTTGCTATGGGGGCAAAGCTTCCATGATGACAGAAAATGGAGTAAAAGAGAGAGAAAACAGCAGTGGCTGCCACTGGCAGGCAAGGGGGTCCATCAGAGTGTCCTTTCATATGGAATTTTCAATTTCATTTATTTTTCAGCTGCTGCTGGCTACTCTGAGCTCAGAAGCTAGCCTTCCATGTAATCTCTAAACCCAGTGAGGCCCAGAGCTTGTCCATGAACACAGAGCTTCTCCATGACACACACAGCTCAGATCCATGCCCAGCCCTGCCCACCTCCACCCTCTTAGCCTTCGTGTGCAGCCCCTGGAATGTGAAAAGGCCTTACAAACATGTCATGAATACCTTCACAAGACAAGTGGCTGTCTTCAGTATTTAGGAAGTGAGGCAGTCACCCCTAGTTCTAGAACCTGCTGAAGCCACACAGGAGACACTCACTACAGTGCAAATTGCTTCTCCCCATCCAGGGATATCATCTCCTACAGCCACCCACTTTCTCTTCTTACAACAAACACCAAAAGGAGGCTTGCCAGCCTTGTCCAGATGCTCATTTGGTTGGAGCATTGTCCTGTAACTTAAAGGTTGAGGGTTCAATCCCTAGTCAGGACCTGTATGGAAGACAAAAAATCATTGCAGCAATGTTTCTCTCTCCCCTCCCCTCTAAAAGCAATGACAAAAATGACCTTGGGTGAGGATAAAGAAAAAGAAAAGAGGTGGGTCAGCGCCTGGGCCAATGATGCTGTAGGAAACCCTGACTTTCTTGTCCTTGTTCAATTTGATCTGAAGGCGACACAGGATCAGAACCTGCAAAGAACAATCCCCATCAGGTCTACATCCCCTCAGTGGGGCTCCTTGAATGAAACCAGAGCTTGCCCTTTGCCGTTTCTGACTTACATTTTTGGGACTGGGCCTCAGTCATTCTTTGTGATGTAGATGGGATGGATAGCCCAGTCTCTCCTTTGCCTCTTGAGACCAAGGAGGACACTGGGGAACATCAATATGTCCACCTGGTGCCCAGAGAGAGCTTCCTGAAAGGACAACAGGTGAGAGACCACAGCACAAGCCTAACTGTCCAGTAAGCCCAGTGGTTGTCAGTGCCATGCTGACCTATGGCAAGGGCTTGGGTTTGCTTTGTCCTGACCTTCCATTACCAACCACAGTGTCTTAGGCATCTTGGGGGCCCTCACTATGAGGCATCACCTGGGCAAAAAGGTGAAGAACCAAAGAGAAGTAGGCTAGGGCACAGAGGACAATGCCTGTGGTCCCACCTGAGAGCCACCACTCAGTGTGGTGGTTCTCTTCTGCTCCCCAGAAAGCAGTGCCCCTGCCAGCCTTAATTATTTTGAAACACCTTCCTCAGCAGAAGAAGGCTGAGAGGAGGACCCTGACATCCTGTGAGGCCTGAAGGTGGAGTGTGTTTTCCCCTTAAATGCAGGACACTGGAGAGCTTTTCTGGGCCCTGAGTGCACTGCATACACTGCACACTCACATCTGTACTGGAACTAGGCTGACATGTGCTATACAGACTCTTCCCAGAAACACCATTCTTGTCGTACAAGGGGGGTTGGTGAAACCTCAACCCAGCCCAGGGTGTGGAACCCAGTGTAACTGTGGAAACTGAAGGAAGGTGTTCAAGGCATTTGGAAGGGAAAGAGGCTACTGAGGAATCAGATGGGGCTTTTCACCGTTTGTAAAGGAAAGGTGTGTGTGTGTGCCCATGTGTGCAGTGAACAGAAAGTTCTAACTCATCGTGTTATTTGGTGTGCCTTCTGGATTATGGAATAATGGGTGGTTTTATTTTTTGTATTTCCCAAACTCACTTTTATAAAACAATAACTGCATATCAGAAAAAAAAAATAATGTTACCATTAAGTATGAAAGTCTGTAAAAGAAGATCTTAAAGTGCAAATTTCAAAACGTTACAGTTTTCTCCAGGTGATGGGGTTAACTGTCTATTACTTTAAAAAATAATTTTGAAGAAAGCTTTTTGAAGTAACTTTTAAGAAGTCTGATAGTTGAAGACAGCATCTATGGGTAACATACCTCCCCAAGGGTGGCTCTCAGAGGCTGGGTCAGGAACATTCCAGGGAAGTTAGGACTGGGGCCAGACCAGGGGCCAGACCAGTGACAGACAGGGAAGGGTCTGGGTGTTGAGACAAATCTACTGAATTTCAGAAAGGCCTACCTGACCCAAGCTTGGAAGTCAGTGAGCTGTTCCGTGTTCATGGCTGACCATTCTGGCAAATTACCTACTCACCAACTCAGCTATGGTCCCCAAGCCAGCCTACAGCTCCCTTACCTGGGTGGCAATCAGAAAATAAACCAGATGGGACTGAGCATAGCTTCAGTGGTCACTGTAGTCACAGAGTCAAATGTGTGATGGAGGCAGATGGTGATGCCATCCTGTTGCCTCAGCCAGTGATGTCTTTTTCGCCCAAAGACTATTGAATTGCCCCACCCGGGTTGATCACAGTGTCATGTGGAGAAGTTGGGAAGCCAGCAGGTGCAGCCTAGCATGGCCTTGGAGGCCCACCAGGTGTCATGGAGACAGGACAGTGACTTCAACTGCTGCTCCAGCCACACATTCCTTAATTCTCAAAACGTTCTGCAGGGAAGAGTACTTTGGATGCTTATAATTAAGATGTTTATTCTACTTAAACAGGACTTATTATTATGTGTCCATACTCTTAATTCTAAGAGAACATTGATCTTAAAAGCTCTGTTTAAACAAAATTACAACAAAAGTGGCATTTCAGAGCAGTACTTGTACAGAAGTGTTAAAACAGTAGGCATTACTGCAGACACCATATAATTCATTTCTACTGAAAGGAGTACATTGAATGAGCTCTGTAAACAGTGATGAAGTTACTTTCTTAAACCTGTGTTTTTCTAACCCTAACCCTTAGCTTAACCCTAACTTTAACCCTATACCTACAATTAAACTTAACCCAAACTCTAACTCTAACCCTATTTGTAACCCTAACCATAACCCTAATATAACCCTAACACTAACCTTTACCTTAACACTTACTCTAACTCTAAACTGAGTTCTAACCTAACCCTAAGCCTAACCTTAAACATAACTCTATGCTAAATCTAACCTTAGCCCTAACCCTAACACTAACACAAACCCTATCCCTGGTTACAGAAATTGGACTGTTAGATTCACACTCAGTTTCACATTCACAAAACCGTCTTCTCCAAATCAGATACTGCTCTATGCACACACTTCTTAACTTCTGAAAACTTTCTACAGGAAAAAGTACTTTGAATGAATCTATACTTAAGATGTTTATTCTACTTAAACAGGACTTATTATGTGTCTGTACTCTCAATTGTAAGTGAAATTGGATCTTAAAATCTCCTTTTAAACAAAATTACAACAAAAGTAGCACTTCAGAGCAGTACTTGTAAAGAAGTGTTAAAACTGTATATACTACTAGAGACATCATATATTTCACTTCTCTGGAAAGGTGTACATTGACTCAGTTCTATAAACAGTGACAAATTTACTTTCTTAGATCTTTTCTTTTCATCCTAACCTTAACCCTAACCTTAACCCTAAACTTAACCCAAACTCTTACCTTAGCCGAAACCCTAATCCCAACCCTAACCCTAATCCCAACCTTAGCCCTAACCCCAAAACTAACTGTAACCCTAATCTAACAATAACAATAGCCTTCACCCTGGTTACATAAAATGAACTGTTAGAGTCATATTCAGTTTCACATTACCAAACCGTCTTCTCCAAGACAGATACTACTCTATACAGACATGTCTTAACTTCTCCATACTTTTCACAGGAAAGCATACTTTGGATGAATCTGCACTAAAGAGATTTATTCTACTTAAACATAACTTAGTGTTAGCCATCTTAATCAATTGAATTTACAGAACATTTATTTTAGTTACTCTTTTGCTATTAAAATTACCACAAAAGTGACATTTCAGAACAATACATCCACAGAAGTGTTAAAACAGTATGTATTACTGGAGAAACCAAACACTTGAACTTCTACTGAAAGGAGTACATAGATGGTTATAAAAATTACAAGGTGTTTTCTTAAAATTCTTTTGTTTAAATGTGTCTCATTGCTCAGTTATTTGTAAGCATTGAAACAGTTCATTACTGTTCAATATGATTTATATGTACTTGGGTACAGTCCAGAAAATGGACTGTTAGATGAATGTTAATGTTAGATTAACATTCATCTGTGAATGTTAGTTTCACATTCACAAAACCATCTTCTCCAAATCAGATACTGCTCCATACACACATTTCTTAGCTTCCCAAAGCTTCTTACAGCTAAGAGAACTTTGAATGAATCTATTCTTAATATATTTATTCTACTTAAACATGAGTTATTATTATGTGTCTGTGTTCTCTATTGTAAGAGAAAGTTGATCTTATAAACTCTGTTTAAGCAAAATTAGCACAAAAGTGGCATTTCAGAGCACTACTTCCACAACAGTGTTAAAACTGTATGTTTTATTGAAGACACCATACGTTTCACTTCTACTGAAAGGAGGATATTTTCCTGAGCTGCATAAACACTGATGAAGTTACTTTCTTAAATGAGTTTTTTTCAAACGCTAACCCTAACCCTACCAGTAACCTTAATCCTAACCCTAACTCTAACCTTAACCCTAACTCTAACCTAACACTAACCCTAACCTCAACATTTACACTAAATTTAACCTACCACTAACCCTAGCCCTGGTTACAGAAAATGGACTGATAGATTCATACTCATTTTCACATTCATAAAACTGTCTTCTCTAATGCAGATAGTACTCTGTACAGTCATGTCTTAACTTTGCTATTCTTTTCACAGGACAGCATATTTTGGATGAATCTGAACTAAAAAGATTCATTCTACTTAAACATAACTTACTGGTATACATCTTAGCCTATTAATGTTACAGAAAATTTATCTTAGTTGCTTTTCCACTATCAAAATTAACAGAAAAATTGGATTTCTGAGCAGTACATCCACAGAACCATAAAAACTGTATGTCTTACTCAGGAAACCAAACATTTGAACTTCTACTGAAAGGAGTATATTCAGTAATGTTATAAAAACTGAACAAGGTGTGTTCTTAAGATTGTTTAGTGCAAAAGCTTCTCACTACTGAGTGATTTTTAAGCATTGAAACAGTTCATTGTTGTTCAATATGAGAGAAATGCACTTGGATACAGAAAGTGGACTGTTAGATTCATAGTCAGTTTCATATTCACAAAATCATCTTCTCTGAGTCAGATACTGCTCCAAACACACATTTTCTAACTTCTGAAAACTTTCTACAGGAAAGAATACTTTGGATGTCTATACTTAACATGTTTATTCTACTTAAGCAGGAATTAATATTATGTGTCTGCACTCTCAATTGTAAGAGAACATTGATCTTAAAAGCTATTTTTAAACAAAATTACCACAGACGAACAGTATTTGTACAGAAGTGTTAAAACAATAGGTATTACTGGAGACACCATACATTTCATTTCTCTGAATGGAGTACATTGGCTGAACTTTATAAACAGTGATGAAGTTACATTTGTAAACCTGTGTCTTTCTAAATCTAACCCTTATCATAACCCTAACCTTAACCCTAAACCTACACCTAAACTTAACCCTAACCCTAACTCTAACCCTAACCCTCTTCATAACCAAAACCCTAACCCTAACCCTGTTTACAGAAATTGGACTGTTAGATTCATAGTTAGTTTCACATTCACAAAACCATCTTCTCTGAATCAGATACTGCTCTATGCACACACTTCTTAAGTTCTGAAAATTTTCTACAGGAAAGAGTACTTTGAATGAATCTATACTTAGATATTTATTCTACATAAATACGACTGATTATTATGTGTCTGTACTTTAAATTGTAAGAGAAATTTGATCTTAAAAGCTCTCTTTAAACAAAATTACCACAAAATTGGCATTTCACAGCAGTACTTGTACAGAAGTGTTAAAACTGTATGTATTTCTAGAGACATCATATATTTCACTTCTCTGGAAATGTGTACATTGACTCAGCTCTATAAACAGTGATGAAGTTACTTTGCTAAATCTGGGTTGTTTTTTTTTTTTTGTAATCCTAACATTTGCCTTAATCTTAACCCTAACTCTAACGCTAACCAAACCCTAATCCCAATCCTAACCCTAACCCTAACCCCAAATCTCACTGTAACCCTAACTCTAACCCTATCAGTAACCGTAACCCTGGTTACAGAAAATGGACTGTTAGATTCATACTTACTTTCACATTCACAAAACCATCTACTCCAAGGCAGATGCTATTCTATACAGATATGTCCTAACTTTGCTATACTTTTCACAGGTAAGCATATTTTGGCTGAATCTGTACTAAAGAGATTTATTCTACTTCATAATAAATTAGTGTTAGGCATCTGGTAAAACCTCTGTTACAGACAACTTATTTCAGTTGCTCTTTATCTGTCAAAATTACAACAAAGGTGGCATTTCAGAGCAGTACTTCCACAGAAGTGTTAAAACAGTATGTATTGCTGGAGACACCATTCATTTGAACATGTACCAAAAGGAGTATTTTAAGAAATGTTATAAATACTGTACAAATAGTTTTCTTAAATCTGTTTTTTTTAAAAAAGTGTGTCATTACCTGGTCATTTGTAAGCATTTAAACAATTCACTACTGTTCTTTAGAACAGTAGTAAAAGACGACTTTTTTGAATGTGAAACTAGTATGAATCTAACACACAATATTCTGTAAAAAGTGCATTTCTCATATGCTGAACAAGAGTGAACTTTTTCAAAGTTTCAATGTTTCTATCAAGTGGAAATGCAACTGTCTTGAACAAAAGAGGTTTAAGAAAACATCTTGTACAGTTTTTATAACATTACTAAATGCATTACTTTCAGTAGAATTTGAAATAAATGGTGTTTCCAGGCATGCATGCTGTTTTTCCAGTTCTGTAGTAGTGTTCCTCAGAAATGCAAATTTAGTGGTAACTTTGATAAGAACTAGCTTCTAAAACCAACTTTCTGTTAGAATTCAGTAAACAGAGGTCTAAATCATTCTCTTCTTTAAGTAGAATAAACTGTATAGTATAGAAACCTCCAAAATATTCTTTAATTTAAAATGGATAGGAGTATAAGGAATCTGTGTATGGTGTCTTATCTGACCAGGAGAAGACAGTTTTATGAATTTCAAACTGAGTATGAATCTAGGAGTCCATTATCCTGAAAGTGTGCATTTCGCTCATATTTAACAGTAATGAACTGTTTCAACACTTGTAAATCATGCTGAAATGTGACTCTCTTGAACAAAAAGGGTTGAAGAAAACATGTACAGAATTTATGCCATTACTCAATGTATTTCTTTCTGTAGCAATTGAAATATATGACCTCTCCAGTAAACATACTGTTTTAAAACTTCTGTAGTAATGTTGCTCTGAAGTGCCACATTGGTAGTATTTTTTATTAAGAAATATATGCTAAAATCACCTTTCCTTTAAAATGGTATGAACAATGGCCAAAATCATATTCTTCCTTAAGTAGAAAGAAACTGTAAGGTGCAAAATCTTACAAAGTATTATTTCATGTAAAAAGTTTAGAGAAGTTAAGACAACTGTGTAAGGTATAGTATCTGACATGTGGAAGAAAGTTTGGTGAATGTGAACTGAATATGAATATAACAGTCAATTTTGTGCAAAAAGTGCATTCCTCTCAGAATGAACAGTAATGAACTCTTTCAACACTAGTAATTCACACTGAAATGTGACTCCCTTGAACAAAACATGTGTAGTTAAACATGTGCAGAGTTTATAACATGACTCTATGTATTTCTTTCAGTAGAGGTTGAAATGTATGACATCTACAGCAATACATACTGTTTTAACACTTCTGTAGTAATGTTGTTCTGAAATGGTACTCTTGCAGTAATTTTCATAAGAAATAGTTTCTCAGATCAAGTTTGTGTAACAATTGCATGAACAGGGGCCTAACTCATTGAATTCCTTAAGTAGAAAAAAACTCTAAGGTGCAAAATGCTGCAAAGTAGTCTTTCATGTAAAAAGTATAGGGAAGTTCAGACTTCTGTGTACTGAGTTGTACAGAATGGAGAAGACCTTTTTATGATAATGGAACTCAGTATGAATGTAACTGTGTATTTTCTGTAAAAAGTGCATTTCTATTAGAATGAACAGTAAGAAACTCTTTCAACGCTAGTAATTCAGACTGAAATGTGACTCCCTTGAAGAAAACACGCTTAATTAAACATGTTGTACAGAATTTATAACATTACTATATATATATATATATATATATATATATATATATATATATTTCTTGAAGTAGAAGTTGAAATATCTGTCGTCTACAGTTCTACATACTGTTTTAACATTTCTGTAGTAATGTCATTCTGAAGTGCTACTTTTGCAGTGATTTTCATAAGAAATAACTTCTAAGATCACATTTGTGTTATAATTGCATGAACAGAGGCCTAACTCATTGAATTATTTAAGTAGAAAGAGTTTCTAAGGTACAAAATGATGCAAAGTAGTATTTCATGTAAAATGTTCAGAGAAGTTCAGACATCTGTGTACTGAGTTGTACAGACTGGAGAAGACTTTTTTTGTAAAAAGAAACTGAGTATGAATATAACTGTGTATTTTTGGTAAAAAGTGCATTTCTCTCCGAATGAACAGTAATGAACTCTTTCAACTCCCATAGTTCACACTGAAATGTTACTCCCTTGAAGAAACCACACTTAATTAAACATGTACAGTGTTCATAACATTACTCTGTATTTCTTTCAGTAGAAGCTGAAATATCTGTCACACACAGAAATACATACTGTTTTAACATTTCCGTAGTCATGTTGCTCTGAAATGCTACTTTTGAAGTAATTTGCATAAGGAATGGTTTCTAAGATCAAGATTGTGTTGTTACAATTGTATGAATAGAGGCCTAACACACTGAATTCCTTAAGTAGAAAGAAACTCTAAGGGACAAATTCTTCAAAGTCGTCTTTCATGTAAAAAGTATAGGGAAGTTCAGACATCTCTGTACTGAGTTGTACTGACTTGCAGAAGACCTTTTTGTGAATATGAAGATGAGTATGAATCTAATTTTTTATTTTCTGTAAAAAGTGCATTTCTTTCAAAATGAACAGTAGTGAATTCATTCTACATGAGTAATTCACTGAAATGTGACTCCCTTGAAGAAAACACGCTTAAATAAACATGTTGTACCAAGTTCACAACATTACTCTGTCTATTTCTTTCACTAGAAGTTGAAATATCTGGTATCTGCAATAATACATACTGTTTTAACATTTCTGTAGCCATGCTCTGAAATGCTACTTCTGCAGTGATTTTCATAAGAAATAGCTTCTAAGATCAATTTTGTGTTACAATTGCGTGAACAGAGGTCTAACTTATTGAGTTCCTTTAGTAGAAAGAAACTCTAAGGTACAAAATGCTGCAAAGCAGTCTTTCATGTAAAAGGTATAGGGAAATTCAGAAATCTGAGTTCTCTGTAGTACAGACTGGCAGAAGACAGTTTTGTGAATATGAAACTGAGTAAGGATATAACTGTATTTTGGGTAAAAAAATACATTTTTCCTAACAATGAACAGAAATGAACTCTTTCAACACTAATAATTCACACTAAAATGTGACATTCTTGAAAAAAAAACTCTCTTAATTAAACATTCAGTAAAGACTTTATAACATTGCTCTCTGTATTTCTTTCAGTATAAATTGTAGTATGTGGCATCTAGAGAAATACATACTGTTTTATCACTTCTGTAGTATTGATGCACAGAAATGCTACATTTGCTGTAATTGTCATAAGAAATACCTTCTAAGATCAAGTTTGTTTTACAATTGCATGACCACAGGTCTACCACATTGAATTCCTTAATGAGAAGGAAACTCTAAGGTACAAAATAGTACAAAGTAGTCTTTCATGTAAAAATAAAGGGGAAGTTATGAAATCTGAGAACTGTGTAGTGCAGACTGGCTGAAGACAGTTTTGTAAACATGAAACTGAGTATGAATCTAACTGTGTATTTTGGGTAAAAACTGCATTTCCCTAAGAATGAACAATAATGAACTCTTTTAAGGCTGGTAATTCAAACTGAAATGTGACATTCTTGAAGAAAACACATTTAATTATAAATGTTGTAAAGAGTCCCCAACATTACTCTGTTTATTTATTTCAGTAGAAGAGAAATATCTGGCATCTACAGTAATACATACTGTTTCAACACTTTGGTAGTAATGATTCTCTGAAATGCTACATTTTCAGTATTTTTCATATGAAATAACTTCTAAGATCAAGTTTGTGTTAAAATTGCGTGAACACAGTCATACATCATTCAATTCCTTAAGCAAAAACAAACAAACAAAAAAACCCTCTAAAGTAAAAATACTGCAAAGTAGTCTTTTATGTAAAAAGTATAGGGAAGTTCAGAAATCTGAGTACTATGTGGTACAGACTGGCAGAAGACAGTTTTGTGAATATGAAACTGAGTAAAAAAATAACTGTGTATTTCGAATAAAAACTACATTTTTCTAAGAATGAACAGTAATCAACTCTTTCAACTCTAGTAGTTCACAGAGGAATGTGACATGCCTGAGGAAAACTCACCTAAGTAAACATGTTGTAAAGAGATTATAACATTACTTTATGTATTTCTTTCTATAGAAGTTGAAATATGTTGCATCTACAGTAATACACAGTGCTTTAACACTTCTGTAGTAATGATTCTCTAAAATGCTACATTTGCATTAATTCTCATATGAAATAACTTCTAATATAAAGTTTGTGTTAGAATTGCATGAACAGAGGTATAACTCACTGATTTCCTAAAGTAGAAAGAAACTATAAGGTACAGAATGCTGCAAAGTACTCTTTCATGTAAAAAGTATTGGGAAGTTAAGAAATATGAGTACTGTGTTGTACAGACTGGCAGAAGACAGTTTTGTGAATATGAAACTGAGTATGAATCTTACTGTGTATTTCAGAGAAAAACTTCATTTCTCCAAGAAGGAACAGTAATGGACTCTTTCAATGTTACAAACTCCCATTGAAATCTGACATTGTTGAAGAAAACTCACTTAATTAAACTTGTTGTAAAGAGTTTATAATATTACTCTATGCATTTCTTTCTGTAGAAATTGTAATATGTGGTATCTACAGTAATACATAGTGTTTTATCACTTATGTAGTAATGTAGCACAGAAATGCTACATTCCCAGCAATTTTCATATGAAATAACTTCTAAGATCAAATTTGTGTTACAGTTGTATGAACAGAGGCCTAACTCTTTGAATTCCTTAAGTAGAAGGGAGCTGTAAGGTACACAATGCTGCAAAGTAGTGATCCATATAAAAAGTATAGGGAAGTTGAGAAATCTGAGTACTGTGTACTACAAACTGGAAGAATACAGTTTTGTGAATATGAAACTTAGTGTGTATTTTGGGTAAAAACTGCATTTCTCTAAGAATGAACAATGATGAACTCCTTTAACACTGGTAATTTGCACTGAAATGTGACATTCTTGAAGAAAACACATTTAATGAAAATGTAAAGAGTTCACAACATTACTCTGTGTACTTCTTTCAGTAGAAGTTTAAATATCTGGCATCTACAGTAATACATACTGTCTTTACACTTCTGTAGTAATGATACACAGAAATGCTACATTTGCAGTAATTTTCATATGAAATATCTTCTAAGATCAACTTTGTATTACAATTGCATGAACAGACGCATAACTCATTGAATTCTTTAAATAGAAAGAATCTCTAAGATACACAATGCTGAAAAGTAGTTTTTCATGTGAAAAGTATAGAGAAGTTAAGAAATCTGAGTACTGTGTACTACAGACTGGCAGAAGACACTTTTGTGAATATAAAAATTAGTATGAATCTAACTGTGTATTTTGGGTAAAAAGTGAATTTCTCTAAGAATGAACAGTAATGAACTCTTTCAATGTTAGAAAATTCCATTGAAATGTGACATCCGTGAAGAAAACCTGCTTAATTAAACATGGTGTAAAGAGTTTATAACATTATGTATTTTCAAGTATAAGTTGTAATGTATAGTATTCACAGTAATACATAGTGCTTTAACACTTCTGTAGTAATGGTGCACAGAATGCTACATTTGCATTAATTTTCAAATGAAATAACTTCTATAGTATGTTTGGTTACAATTGCATGAACAGAGGTGTAACACCTTGAATGCCTTAAGTAGAAAAAGTCTCTAAGATAAAAAATGCTGCAAAGTAGTCTTTCATTTAAAAAGTATAGGGGAGTTAAGGAATCTGAGTACTGTGTAGTACAGACTGTCAGAAGAGAGTTTTGTGAATATGAAACTGAGTATGAATCTAACTGGGTATTTTGGGTAAAAACTGCATGACTCTAAGAAGGAGCAGTAATGAACTCTTTCAACACTAGTAATTCACACTGAATTGTGATATTCTTGAAGACAACTCACTTAATGAAACATGTTCTAAAGAGATTATAACACTACTTTATGTATTTCTCTCAGCAGAAGTTTAAATATGTGGTATCTACAGTAATACATAGGGTTTTAACACTTCTGTAGTGATGATGCACAGAAATGCTACATTTGCTGTACTTTTCATATGAAATAACTTCTAGGATCCAGTTTGTGTTACAATTGTGTGAACAGAGGCATAATTCATTGAATTCTTTAAGTAGAAAGAATCTCTAAGATACACAATGCTGCAAAGTAGTCTTTTATGTAAAAAAGAAAAGGGAAGTTAAGAAATCTGTGTACTGTGTAGTGCAGACTGTCAGAAGACAGTTTTGTGAGTATGAAACGGAGTATGAATCTAACTGGATTTGGTACATTTGCCTGAGAATGAACGGTAATCAACTCTTTCAGCTTTAGTCTTTCAAACTGAAATGTGACTTTCTTGAGGAAAACTCACTTAAGTAAACATGTTGTAAAGAGATTATAACATTATGTATTTCTTTCAGAAGTTGAGATATGTGGTATCTACAGTAACACACAGTGCTTTAACACTTCTGTATTAATGTTGCACAGAAATGATACTCTTGCAGTAATTTTCCCCTGAAGTAACCTCTAAGATCAAGTTTTTCTTACAATTGAGTGAACAGAGGTCTAACTCATTGAATTCCTTAAGAAGAAAGACACTGTAAGGTACACAATGCTGAAAGGTAGTCTTCCACGTAAATAGTATAGGGAAGTTAAGAAATCTGTGTACTGTGTGGTGCAGACTGTAACAAGATAGTTTTGTTAATCTAAAACTCAGTTTGAATATAACTGTGTATTTTGGATAGAAACTGCATTTCTTTAAGAATAAACAGTAATCAACTCTTTTAAAGCTAGTAATTCACAGTGAAATGCGAAATTCTGGAAGAAAACTCAATTAAACATTCTGTAAAGGGATTATAACATTACTGTATGTATTTCTTTCTATAGAAGTTGAGGTATATGGAATCTACAGTAATAAATACAGTTTTAACAATTCTGTAGTAATTGATGATCTGAAATGCTACATTTGCATTTATTTTCATAAGATATAACTTCTAAGATCAAGTTTTTGTTACAATTGCATGAACAGATTCATAACTCATTGAATTCTTTAAGAAGAAAGAATCTATAACATACAAAATGCTGCAAAGTACTCTTTCATGTAAAAACTATAGGGAAGTTCAGAAATCTGAGTACTGTGTAGTACAGACTGGCAGAAGACAGTTCTGTCAATATGAAACTGAGTGTGAATCTGTGTTTTTTGGGTAAAAACTGTATTCCTCTAAGAAAGAACACTAATCATTTCTTTCAACTGTAATAATTCACACTGAAATGTGGCATACTTGAAGAAAACTCGCTTAATTGAACATGTTGTAAAGGGATTATAACATTACTGTATGTATTTCTTTCAGTAAATGTTCAAATATGTGATATTTACAGTAATACATACTGTTTTAATACTTCCGAAGTAATGATGCACAGAAATGATACATTTGTCATAATTTTCATACAAATGACTTCTAACATCAAGTATCTGTTTACAGTTCCATGAACAGAGGTCTAACTCATAAAATTCCTTAAGTAGAAAGAAACTCTAAGGTACAAAATGCTACAAAGTACTCTTTCATGCAAAACGTATAGGGAAGTTACAAAATATAAGTACTGTGTACAACACAATGGCTAAAGAAAGTTTGTGAATATGAACCTGAGTATGAAACCAACTGTGTATTTGGGGTAAAAACTGAATTTCTCTAAGAATGAAGTGTAAACAACACTTTCAATACTAGTAATTCATACTGAAAGGTGACATACTTGAAGCAAACTTCAACTTCTAAAAAATATTTCAACTTCTACTGAAAGAAATACATAGAGTAATGTTATAAATTACTAAAACATATTTAAGTAAATGTGTTTTCTTCAGGAATGTCACCTTTCACTGTGAATTGCTAGTGTTGACAGAGTTCGTTACTGTTCATTCTTAGAGAAATGCAGTTTTTACCCAAAGTACAAACTTGTTCTTAGAAGTTATTATATATGAAAACTACTGCAAACGTAGCATTTCTATGCATCATTACTACAGAAGTGTTAAAACTGTATGCATTACTGTACAAACCACATATTTCAACTTATACTGAAAGAAATACACACAGTAATGTTATTAACTACTACAACATGTTTAAGTAAATGTGTATTCTTCAAGAATGTCACATTTCAGTGTGAATTACTACTGTTGACAGAGTTCATTACTGTTCATTCTTAGAGAAATTAAGTTTTTGCCCAAAGTACATACTTGTTCTTAGATAATATTCTTTATATGGAGTAATGGAGTAAAGAAATGGAGTAATGTTATAAACATATTTTCTTCAGTAATGTCACCTTTTAGTGTGAATTACTAGTATTTGCACAGTTCCTTGCTGTATATTTTTAGTTAAATGCAGTTTTTACCCAAAATACATACTAATGATATAAACTACTACAATCTGTTTAAGTAAATGTGTTTTCCTCAAGAATGTCACATTTCACTGTGAGTTACTAGAGTTGAAAGAGTTCATTATTGTTCATTCATAGAGAAAGGAAGTTTTTACCCAAACTACAAACTTGTTATTAGAAGTTATTTCATATGAAACGACTGAAAGTATAGCATTTCTGTGCATCATTACTACAGAAGTGTTAAAACTGTATGCATTACTGTAGAAAGCACATATTTCAACTTCTTCTGAAAGAAATACATAGAGTAATGTTATAAACTACTACAACCTGTTTAAATAAACGTGTTTTCTTCAAGAATGTCACATTTCACTGTGAATTACTAGTTTGTATTTTGGGTAAAACTGCATTTCTCTAAGAATGAACAGAAATGAACTCTTTCAACACTGGTAATTCACGGTGAAATGTGGGATTCTTGAATAAAACAAGTTTACTTAAACAGTTTGTAATAGTTTATAATATTACTCTATTTCTTTCAGTAGAAGTTGAAATATGTGCTTTCTACAAAAAGGCATAGTGTTTTAACACTTCTATAATGATGCACAGAAATGCTACATTTGCAGTAGTTTTCATATGAAATATTTTCTGAGAACAAGTATGTACTTCGAGCAAAAACTGCATTTCTCTAAGAATGAACAGGGTTCACAAGCCCTAAACCAAACCTTCAACATAGCCCTGGACTTAATTGTTACCTTTGCCCTAACCCTAAAAGTATTCTTAGATGTAGCCCTAGCCCTAGGCCTGAGCCCAACCCTAACCCTAACCCTACCCTTTTCCCTAACATGAACCGTATACCTAACCCTAGTCCTAGGCCTACCCATAGACCCAACCCTAACCCTAAAAGTAAACCTTAACCTAACCCCAATTTTTTTCTATTGGGGGGGTCTAAGATGGTGGCTTTACTCTAGGCAGCGTTTTTCTCAGCTTCTGTGAAGAGGAGAGAAACTCGCGGATCGATGGAGAAACAGAGCAAGTGGACTAGGTTACCGAATCACTTTTGAAAGCAGGATATCAAAAATTATTGCACTCACTGGAAAACCAGACGGTAAGAAGTCTGCTACAGGACAGAGGGGGCCTAGGGATCAGCGTGGGGTCTAGGGGTGTGCAGACCCCAGGTCCGCCTGGGGTGCTCCGGGGTCTGCCCCAGGGCGCCCGGCAGAGAGAAGTCGCTGCTCCCTCCCCGGAATACTGGGGATGAGCAACTCCAGTGGAGAACGTTGCTAAAAGGAACAGATTGGACAGTTGGACTGGGAAAAAATAGCCCAGAGACCGTGAACACCCACCCAGAGGCCTGGGAGGAGTGAGGGACACTAGCCAAAAGGACCTGGGGAAGCCTGGAAGGGCGCCTGTAACCCTAGCCCAGTGGAAGTGCAGATTGGTGGAGAGCACAGAGCTGGGCTGCGCTCCGCTCCGCTCGCGCCCCATAGGGAGGCCTGAATTTCGAGCTGCGATCCCAGGAGGGACGTGGCACTTGGTGCGTTTCTACAGTGGTGGCTCAGAGATTTCCAGCCAGCCCAACCCGGGGAGCAGGGAAAGGCGCCCACACCCGGGGCGCAGTGTGGTTCGGTGGGGAACTCGGAGCTGGAAACGGCTTGGCGCGTGTCCCGAGAGGATGACTGACTCTCGCGCGCTTTGATGCCAGAAGGGAGGCACTTAGGGTGATCCTAGACCCCAATCTCAAAAGTTTGGGGGAGGGGTGCACCCTTTTACGATCCCCAGGGAGGGCACAGTGAATCCAAAAACGTTGCGGGTGCCTCCTGAGATCATAGAGCTGGAAACCTGAAGGACCTCGGAGTCCTGAACGTGGAAGTGAGATCCAGAGAGCCAATGTGTGCGGCAGCGCCCAGGCTTCCTGACCAACCAGCTGAGGTCTGGCTGGGAGACAGAGAAGGATTTCAAAGGTCCCTCAGCCAGCTGAAGCCAGCAAGATCAGAAAAACTGGTCTGGCCAGTTAGAAACCGACAAGAGGTTTTTTGTTTTTGTTTTTGTTTTTGTTTGTTTCTTTGTCTGTTTTTTTTTTTTAATTTTGGGGGGGCTTTGTTAGGTTTCTCTGGCTGTTGTTGGTTGATTGATTTTATCTTGTGTTTTACATGACATTTTATTTTTCAATTTCTATTATTTTTATCTTGCAATCCCTTATGTTTCTCTTCCACTCATCCTAATATTATTCTTTCCACTCCAAATTTATCTCTCCTGCACTACATCTTCTGCTTTTCTTTCCTTTTTTTGTAATCTTACAAGTTACTGTAAACTTGTATTATCCTTTTCTCACTCTTCCAACATTTTTTATTTTAATAATATTTTGGTATTCTTTTTCTTTCTGTATAATCTTCTTTGCTTGGCTGGTTATACTGTCATTTGATAGGTTCCCCCTGGTATCCCAGTCACATGGTGTTGAGAAGTTACTATCCTGCATCTGTGTTCCTTTGATACACCTCTCAAGGTTCTATACTCTTTATTCTTGTTATCTAGACCTCATCGATTCTGCCACAAGACTGTCACTTTACTATTACTACTAGTAAGACCTAGTCTATACAATTGTAATTGCTTCTCAATACCCCCACCTGATGTCAGCCCACTTTGCAATTTTCTGAACTATACTATTGTGGGGGTTGTATCTATTCTTTTACTCACAACTCATATATACTAATCTTTAGTCCAACCCTACCTTAGAATCTGACCTCCCACAGCCTCACAGCTTTCTAGATCCAACTAACAATCCTCTTGTCCCCAATAAGAGTCTTACCTTCTTTCCATCCTTTCTAAAACGTGGATAGTGGGGTGGAGGAACATGGTTAACACTATAAGGAGCCAAAGGATAACCCATCTCTTCTCTAATGGCTGCTAAAGTAAATATCATAGTATACTGTCTTATTGTTTTAAACCATTTTGCCTTACTCCTCCAACTGATCACAAAAAAACAATAGGGGGAAGCTGTGAGCACCAGGATACATGAAGGAGATTGCACCACTGAATCTCACAAATATTCTACCACAGAAGTTCACACCATAATTAAAGGGAATTAGAACAGATCAAATTAACAAACAAGAAGGAAAAAGAAGAAACCCATGAACAATGAGAAAACAAGAAACAACCCCCAATTGAAGGGAAAGGAGGAAGCCTCAGGAAAAATGCTAAATGAAATAGAGGCAACTCAACTATCAGATAGTGAGTTCAAAACAATGATTACCAGGAAGTTCAATGAACTCACAATGAGCTTTCAGAAATTAGAGGGAAACTACATCAATCTCACTGAAAACTATATAAACATGAAAAAGGAAATAGAAACTCTCAACAAAGGTCAAGAGTAAATGAAGAATACAATTTCTGAACTGAAGAACACAGTAGAAGGAATGAAAAGCAGGATTGATGAAGCAGATCGGACTAGCAAGCTGGAGGACATAGTGGAAAACAGCATCCAGAAAGAGCAAGAAAAGGAAAAGAGGCTCAGAAAGAATGAAGAGGGATTAAGAGAAATTCAAGACACTATGAAATGTAATAATACCCGTATAATAGGGATACCAGAAGGAGAAGAAGAAGAGCAAGGGATCGAAAACGTAGTTGAACAAGTAATGAAGGAGAACTTCCCTAATTTGATGAGAGAAAAAGTCACACAAATTCAGGAAACACAGAGAGTCCCAATCAAGAGGAACCCAAAGAGACCCACCCCAAGGCACATCATAATTAAAATGACAAAATTTCAAGACAAAGAGAGAATCTTAAAGGCAGCAAGGGAGAAAAAGGAAGTAACATACAAGGGAGCCCCAATAAGGCTAACAGCTGACTTCTCAATGGAAACACTTGAAGCCAGAAGAGAATGGCAAGAAATACTCCAGGTAATGAGAACCAGAGGGCTGCAACCAAGGCTACTATATCCAGCAAGGCTCTCGATCAAGATAAAAGGCCAAATAAGAAGCTTCCCAGAAAAAAAGAAGTCTAAAAGAATACACCTCGACCAAACCAGCTCTGCAAGAGATTCTAAAAGGACTGCTTTAAGGAATGGAGGGAAAAGAGAGAGAGAGAGAAACACACATACATAAAAGACAATGAATAAGTACCTATCAATAATAACCTTAAACGTAAATGGATTAAATGCTCCAATCAAAAGACATAGAATAGCTGATTGGATAAGAAAAAAATGACCCACATATCTGCTGTCTACAAGAGACCCACCTCAGGATAAAAGACCTACACAGGCTGAAAGTGAAGGGCTGGAAACAAATCTTCCAAGCAAATGGACAGGAAAAAAAGCTGGGGTAGCAATACTCATATCAGAAAAAATAGACTTCCAAAAAAGGTCCATAAAGAGAGACCCAGAATGTCACTTCATAATACTCAAGGGAATAATCCATCAAGAAGACATAAATATTGTAAATAGATATGCACCCAACATAGGAGCACCGAAATACATAAAGAAAATCTTAGAGGACTTCAAGAAAGATATGGACAGCAACACAATTATAGTGGGAGATTTTAACACCCCACTATCAAAAATGGACATATCCTCTAAACAAAATATCAACAAAGATATTGTGGCATTGAACAATACCCTTGATGAAATGGACTTTACTGATATATACAGAGCCCTCCATCCAAAAGAAGCTAAATATACATTCTTTTCAAATGTACACGGAACATTCTCAAAGATAGACCACATGATAGGTCAAAAACAAGCCTCAAGAATTTCAAGAAAATTGAAATCATACCGAGCATTTTCTCAGACCACAAGGGACTGAAGCTAGAAACCAACCCCAAGGAAAAAAACCAAAAACACTCAAAATCATGGAGGTTAAATAGCATGCTATTAAACAATGAATGGGTCAAGAATGATATCAGGGAAGAAATCAAAAGGTTTCTGGAAACAAATGAAAAGCAACTCACAAAAACCCAAAACTTATGGGACACAGCCAAGGCAGTCCTGAGAGGGAAGTTAATAGCGATACAGGCCCACCTAAATAGGTTAGAAACATTCCAAACAAACAACCTAAGACTACATCTACAAGAACTCGAGGAACAACAAAGGCAGCCCAGAGCAAGCAGAAGGAAGGAAATAACCAAGATCAGAGCAGAATTAAATGACATAGAGACTAAAAGCACAATTCTAAGGATCAATGAATCCAAGAGCTGGTTCTTTGAAAACATAAACAAAATCGACAAGCCTTTAAGCAGACTCATCAAGAAAAAAAGAGAGAAGACCGAAATAAACACAATCAGAAATGAAAGAGGAGAGATTACAACAGATAGCACAGAAATACAAAGGATTGCAAGAAATTACTACAAAGAGCTGTATGCCAAGAAATTTGAAAACCTAGGTGAAATGGACAACTTCCTAGAAAAATATAATCTTCCAAAGCTCAATGAAAAAGAAGCAGAAAGCCTGAACAGACCAATAACAACAAAAGAAATTGAAGCAGTAATAAAAAAAACTCCCAACACACAAAAGCCCGGGGCCAGATGGTTTCACAGGAGAATTCTACAAAGCATTTAAGGAAGAGCTAACCCCTATCCTTCACAGACTATTCCAAAAAACCCCAAAAGATGAGAGTCTCCCAAACTCTTTTTATGAGGCCAACATCATCCTAATTCCAAAACCAGATAAAGACACAACAAAGAAAGAAAACTTCAGGCTAATATCACTGATGAACATTCATGCTAAAATCCTCAACAAAATACTGGCAAACTGCATCCAACAATACATTAAAAAGATCATACACCATGACCAAGTGGGATTCATTCCAGGGATGCAAGGATGGTTCAATATTCGCAAGTCAGTAAATGTAATACATCACATAAACAAAAGCAAAGACAAAAAACACATGATCATATCAATTGATGCAGAAAAAGCATTTGGCAAGGTACAGCACCCATTCATGATAAAAACACTCAGCAAAGCAGGAATAGAGGGAGCATTCCTCAACATAATAAATGCCATATATGAGAGGCCTACAGCCAGCATCATACTCAATGGGCAAAAATTAAAATCTTTTCCACTAAGATCAGGAAAAAGGCAAGGCTGTCCACTTTCACCACTTCTGTTCAATATAGTACTGGAAGTTTAAGCCACAGCAATCAGAGAAGAAAAAGAAATAAAAGGCATTCAAATCAGAAAGGAGGAAACAAAGCTGTCACTGTTTGCAGATGACATGATAGTATACATAGAAAACCCTATAGACTCTACCAAAAAACTGCTTGACCTAATCAATGAATTGGGCAAAACAGCGGGATACAAAGTCAATATCCAGAAATCAAAGGCATTTCTGTACACCAACAATGAAACAGCAGAAACAGAGATCAAGGAAAAAATCCCATTCAAAATAGCAAAAAGAAAAATAAAATATCTAGGAATAAACTTAACCAAAGAGGTAAAAGACCTGTATTCAGAAAACTACACAACACTGAAGAAAGAAATCAAGGAAGACACAAACAAATGGAAACATATACCGTGTTCATGGACTGGAAGAATTAATATCATTAAAATGTCCATACTACCCAAAGCAATTTACACATTCAATGCAATTCCTATTAAAGTACCAATGGCATATTTCACAGACATAGAACAAACACTTCAAAAATTTATATGGAATTATAATCGACCCCGAATAGCTGCTGCAATTTTGAGAAAGAAGAGTAAAGTAGGAGGGATCACAATACCCGACACTAAACTATACTACAAGGCCACTGTAATCAAAACAGCCTGGTACTGGCATAAAAAACAGGCACATAGACCAATGGAACAGAACAGAGAGCCCAGAAATAAGCCCAAGCCTCTATGGTCAATTAATATTTGACAAAGGAGGCAGCAACATTAAATGGGATAAAAATAGCCTATTCAACAAATGGTGTTGGGAGAATTTGGCAGCCACATGCAAAAAAAATGAAACTCAAGCACCAATTTACACCTTATACAAAAATAAATTCAAGGTGGATAAAAGACTTAAATATAAAAC
This sequence comes from Phyllostomus discolor, assembly GCF_004126475.2. NCBI lineage: Eukaryota > Metazoa > Chordata > Mammalia > Chiroptera > Phyllostomidae > Phyllostomus > Phyllostomus discolor. The sequence goes on along the minus strand of NC_040917.2, from coordinate 23,836 downwards.
GTGACGCCATTAAAGTCCTAGAGGAGAATGTAGGTAGGAAAATCTCAGATATTTCACGAAGAAACTTTTTTACTGATGTGTCCCCTAGAACAAGGGACATAAAGGAAAGAACAAACAAATGGGACCTCATCAAAATTAAAAGCTTCTGCACAAAAGAAAACAGTATCGAAATGAAAAGAGAACCAACTGTATGGGAAAACATATTTGCCAATGATACCTCAGACAAGGTTTAATCTCCAAAATATATAAAGAACTTACAAGATTTTACTCTAAGAAGACAAGGAATCCAATTAAAAAGTGGGCAAAGGACTTGAACAGACACTTCTCCAAGGAGGACATACAGAAAATCCAAAGACACATGAAACGATGTTCAATATCGCTAGCTATCAGAGAGATGCAAATTAAAACCACAATGAGATACCACTTCACACCAGTTAGAATGGCCATCATAAACAAAGCAACAAACAACAAGTGTTGGAGAGGTTGTGGAGAAAAGGGGACCCTAGTGCACTGCTGGTGGGACTGCAGACTGGTACAACCACTATGGAAACCAGTATGGAACTTCCTCAGAAAAATAAAAATGGATCTGCCTTTTGACCCAGCAATTCCACTGCTGGGACTCTGTCCTAAGAATACTAAAACACCAGTTCAAAAGAACCTATGCATCCCAGTGTTCATAGCAGCACAATTTACAATAGCTAGATGCTGGAAGCAACCAAGATGCCCATCAGTAAATGAATGGATCAAAAAACTATGGTACATTTACACAATGGAATTCTATACAGCAGAAAGAAAGAAAGAGCTCCTACCCTTTGCAACAGTGTGGATGGAGCTGGAAAACATTATGCTAAGCGAAACAAGCCAGGCAGTGAAAGAAAAATACCATATGATCTCACCTTTAACAGGAACCTAAATAACAAAACAAAGAAGCAAGCAAAATATAACCAAAGACACTGAAATAGAGGACAGGCTCATGGTGACCGGAGGGGAGAGAAGAGGGAATTTAAGGGGTCAGTGGGAAGGGCTCACAGGAACAAACTTAAAGGGCACATGGTCATAAACTAAGGGGATAGTGGTAATGGGAGGGAAGTGGGGAGGGTGGGAGGGGGGAATGGACTGGGATTAAAAAGGAGAAAACTGTATTTGAACAATGATTAAAATATAATTAAAAAACCCCTTAACCTAACCCCTAACCCTAAGCCTAATCCTAAACCTAACCCAAAATGTAACACTAGCCTGAGCCCTGCCCCTAGCACGAATCCTGACCCAAACCCTAAACCTAACACTTACCCCGAGACTACCACTAACCCTAGTCCGAACACTAACTCTTGCCTAGCCCTAAACTCACCTTAACCCTAGCACTAATTCTGACCTGGGCCCTGATCCTGACCCTAAGCCTAACGCTAACCATAAACTGAGCAATAGCCCTAATCTTAACCATACAGCTAGCCCAAGGCCTAAACATAAATGTATCCCAAATCCTAACCCTTGCCCTAGTGCATCCCTAACCCTAACTCTGAACCTCACCCAACATCAACCCCAAACCCAATCTGAACGCCAACGCCAACCCCAGTGCTAACCCTAACCTAAACCCAAAACTGAAGAGTAACCCTCCCCCTAATTCTAACCCTAACCACAACCCCAACCATAGCCCTAGCCCTCGCCCTAGCTGTAACCTAACCCTAACCTTAGCCTTAAAGCAACCAATAGCTCCAGACTTAGCTCTGGCCCTAACACTAACCCTAACCCTAATCTCAAATCTTAAGCCTAATACTAATCTAACCCTATCTGTAAACCTGGCCCTAGACCTAGGCCTAATACTAACAACCAATCTAATCTTAGCAGTAGCCCTAGACCTTTCCCTAACCCTTTTCCTAAACCTAGCTCTAACTCTATCCATATGCTAACCCTGGTCCTAGCCCAAAACCTAAACCTAACCCTAGCCCTATTTGAACACTAACACTAGCCATGACACTCACCCTGACCTGAACTTTACCCTGATACTAACCATAATGCTAACATTAGCCTAAACCCTAGCCCTAACTCTAAACCATGTAGTAACATTACCCTAACCAAAACCCGTACACGAAGAGTATCCCTAACCTTACTCCAAACCCTAACCCTAACCCTAATACAAACCCTAGCCTTAACCCTAACCTTAAACCTAAACCTAACCTAAACACTAGCCATAACACTAACCCTAGCCATAACACTATTCCCACCCCTTAACCTAGCCCTATCTCTAGACCTAACACAAACCCCAACACTAAACCCAATGCAAGGCACAAACCAAACAATAAACCTAAACCTAATCCTAGCCCTAGCCTTAGCCCTATCCCTAACTGTAACTCTACACTTAGCCCTAACCCTAACCTTAAGCCTCACCATGACCTTAAATCTAACCCTAGCGCAACTGTAACACAACCGTAACCGTAACCCAAACCCTAACCGTAACCCTAACCCCCACCATGACCTTAAATCTAACCTTAACTCAACCGTAACCCAACTGTAACCATAATCCAAATCCTAACCCTAAACCTAACCCCCTCCCTAAACTTAAATCTAACACTAGTCCTAAACATAATCCTAACCAGAAACAGAACCATAACACTAACAATAACCCAATCCCCAACCCTAAACATAAACCTCGACTGACCCTAATCCTAGCCCTAGACATAGCCCTAACCCCAGCCCTCATACAAACACTAACCCCAACACTAACCCCAGAGGCGGCCCTAGCCCTATCCCTAGCCCTAACCCTTAACCTACTCCTACCCCTAACCCTAAATCAAATCCTAAACCTATACCTAGGCCTAACCCTATTGCTACCCAAACACAAACCCTAAAACTAGCCCTAGCTCTAAACCTAACCATAACCCTAGACCTAACCATAATCCTAGCCCTAACGCTAGCCCTAACCTGAACACTAACACTAAACTTAGGCCTACCCCTAAACTATCCCTAAACCTAGCCCTAACCCTAATCCAAGCCATAGCACTAACCCTAGTGTTAGCCCTAATCCTACCCCTAATCCCAACACCAACCACAAAAACAATGTCAACCTGAACCCTAACAGAAACCCTAACATTAACCTAGCCCTAACCCTGAGCCTGACCATGACCCTGACCCTAACCATAACGATAACCCAAACCCAAGAATTAGCCCTAATCTTAACCATAAGCATAGCCCTAACCCTAACCCTAGCTCTAACCCTTGCTCTGGCTCTAACCTTAGCCCTAGCCCTAACCCCAATACTAGCCCAACACCTAACCTTTACCCTAGCCCTAGTCAAACCCTAACCCTCACCGTGACCCTAAACATAACGCTAACCCTAGCCCAAACCTAGACCTAACCCCAACATAGCCCTAACCCTTATCTTAACCCTAACCCTAACTCAATCCCTAACCCCAACCCAAGCCTAACTCTAGCCATAGCCCTAGGACTAGCACTAATGCTAGCAATAGCCATAATAATAACTCTAACCCTAGACTTTACCCTAATCTTAACACTAGCCCTAATCTAACAGCAAAATGAGCCATAACCTTGACCCTGAAACTAACCTTGTCCCCTTGACCTTAACAATAAAGCTAACCCTAGCCCAAGCCTTAGCCACTGAATCCCTAACCCTAACATTAGTCCTTACCACAACCAGAAGCAGAACCCAAACTCTGACGCTAAACCTAACCCCAGATCTAACCATAACCCTAACTCTAATCTTAGCTGTAACCCTAATCCTAGCCCTAACCCTAACTTTTACACAAATGTTCTCTAACCCTAAACCTAGCCCTAACCCTGACCCTGACCATGACCCTGACCCTAACCATAACACTAACCCAAACCCAAGCATTAGCCTTAATCCTAACCATACCCCAGCCCTAACCCTAACCCTAACCCCTAGGACAAGACTTACCTCTTACCCTGGTAATAACCCTAACCCTAACCCTAATGCAGGTTGTAAGGGTAACCCTAACCTGAACCTGAATCCTACCACTAACCCTAACCCTAGCCCTAACCCAAACACTTCCTAATCTTAACATAGCCTTAAACCAAAAGCAAACCCTAACACTTGTTCTAAAACAAACCTTGGCCATAACCCTATGCCTAGCCTTAATCTTGGCTCTCACTTTTGCTGGAATGCCAAAACTGACCCTAACACTAGCCCGAGACTGAGGCCAAGTGCTAGCCCTAACCCTAACCCCAAATCCAACCAAAAATCCAACCCTAACTATAACCTAACCCTAGTCGTATCCCTATCCCCAGCCCTAAACCAAACTCTATCCCTAACTCTAACGCTAATGCTAACACTAGATCTAACCCTAACCCTAACAGCCACCCCAACTTTAAACCCAACCCTAACCCTAACACTAACCCTAACGTGAGCTCTAGCCAAGGACCTAACCCTAACCCTGAACTTTTACCTGACCCTGACCCTAACTCTAACACTAACACATATCCCAAGTCCTACCCCTAACCATAAAGTAGTCCTACCCTGACACTAACTGTAGCCCTAAAGCTAACCCTAAACCTAACATTAGCCCAGTTCTAATACCAACTGAAAACCTTACACTACTCCTAGGCCTAGCCATAGAGCTAGCCCTAACCCCGACCCTAAACCTCACCATACCATATATGTAAGACTAGCCCAAGCCCTAGCCCTACCCCTAAACCTAACTCCAGCCCTAACCCCAACCTAAACCCACACCCAAAGAGTAACACTACCCCTAATTCTAACCCAGACCATAACCCTAACCACAACCCTAACCGTAGCCCTAGCCCTAGCCCTAGCTGAAACCTAACCCTAACCCTAGCCTAAAACCAACCAATAGCTCCAGAATTAGCACTAGCCCTAACACTACTCTAACTATATCCCTAAGCCTAAGACTAAGACTAACCTAACCCTAACTCTACACCTCGTCCTAGCCCTAGCCCTAAAGCTAACACCAGACCTAACCCTAGCAGCAGCCCTAGACCTTTCCCTAACCCTATTCCTAAACCTAGCTCTATCCCTATACATGCCCTAACCCTGCTCCTAGCCCTAAACCTAAACCTAACTCTAGCCCTAGCCCTAAACCTAAACCTGACCCTAGCCATAACCCTAAACCTTAACCCTAACCCAAACTCCTAACCTTAATCCTAAAGCTAGAGCTAACCCTAATACTGACCATGACCCAGATCCTGATCCTAAACCTGATTCTAAACCTAACGCTGACCCTAAACCTAGCCCAAGCCCAAACCATAAACCTGACCCTAGCCCTAGCCTTTACCCTAACAATAACACTACCCATAAGCCGAACCTTCTTCCTAAACCTAAACTTAACCCTAACCCTAGCCCTTACCCTAACCTGAACCATAGAACTAGCCCTAATCCTAACTTTAACCCTATGCTAATCACAATACCAACCATAACCCCAAACCCAACCCAAACACTAACCCTAATCCTAATCATAGCCATAGCTCTCCCCCTAGTCCTTGTCCTAACCCTAATCCCAACACCAACCGCAACCTCAATATCAACCTGAACCTTAACCCTAACCATAACCCTAGCCTTAGCTCCTATGATAGCCCTAACCCTAGCCCTAACCCTAACTCTAGCCCTAGACCTAACCCTGAGTCTAACCCTAGCCCTAACCCTCACCTTAACCCCCACCCTAACTCGAACCATAGATATATGCCTAGGGCTAGCCCAAAGCCCAACCTTAGCGCTAACCCTAACTCTATCCCTGGCCCTAACCATAAGCCTAACCATAGCCCTAATCAAACACTCACACTAGCCATGACCCTGACCCTGACCTGAACTTTACCCTGACACTAAGCATAATGCTAACATTAGCCCAAACCCTAGCCCTAACTCTAAACCTGGTCCTAACATTAACCCTAAGTGAAACCTGAACACTAACAGTATCCCTAAGCCTACTCCAAACCCTAACCCTAATCCTCACGGTAGACCTAATACTAACCCTAGCCTTAACCCTAACCTTAAACCTAACCCTAACACTAGCCATAATGCTAACCCTAGCTGTAACACTATTCCCAGCCCTCACCCGAGCCCTACCTACTGTCCTAAACCAAACCCACCCCCCAAAACCCAATGCAAAGCACAAACCGAACACTAAACCTAACCCTAATTTTAGCCCTAGCCTTAGCCCTATCCCTAACTGTAACTCTACACTTAGCCCTAACCCTAACCCTATCCCCCCATGACCTTGACTCCAACCCTACTCCTAACAGTAACCCAAACCCTAACCCTAAACCTAACCCTAGTCCTAACCCTAACCCTAACCCTAACCCTATCCCTAAACCGAAACCTAACTGTACACCTCATCCTAACCCTAGCCTTAAACCTAACCCTGACCCTAACCCTAACAGTAGCCCTCAACATAACCCTAGCCCTAACACTAACCCTAACCCTAGCCCTAACCCTAATCTTAGCCCTAAACTTAACCCTTACACTAGCCCTACTCTAACCCTAACGCTTAGTCCTAACCCTAACCTTGACTCTGACCCTAACCATAACACTAACCAAGCCCAAGCCCTAGCCGTAACCTTAAGCCTCACCATACGCCTAAACCTAATGCAAGGCCAGACCATACCGTCACCCTAGCCCTAACCATAACACTGACGGTAACCCTAACTGGAACCCTAACCCTAGGCCTAGCTGTAGCATTAGCTCTAACCTTAACACTAAACCTAAACCTAGGGCGAACACAAACCCAAATACTAGCCCTATCCCTAACCCTAAACCTAAACTTAACCCTAGTCCTAAACCTAAAATTACCCCTAATGCAAACCCAAGCCCTAATCCCAACCCGAACCCAAACTCAAGCCTTAGCCCTAGCCCTAGGACAAACCCTAACTCTAACCCTATTGTAACAGGGTGCAGCCAAGAGGGGAGCCTCAAATAGGGATCTGTGATAAGATCCAGAAGAGCCTGGAAATAATTGGCTCCACACTACAGGGCCACACCTGCCCAGAATCTGGCAGCTGTAGCCAATTATGAGAGGAGCCTGAAATGGGGCTTCAGAGGAAGATTGGCGCTGGGATTTAAACCGAGATGTGGCAGCCATTGGAGGGGGAGAACCATGCGCAGCCCTGCAAGAGAGAACCACACAGCTTTAGCAGAGTGAAGGCTCTTGCGGCCCTGAGGGAGAGAACCATGCGGCTTTGATGGATTGGAGACTCCCATGGTTCGGGGAGAGAGGACCACCTGCCTTTGCCAGAGTAGGGACCCCCGCAACTTTAGGAGATGCGGTTCTCTTGACTGGGCAAAGGGGGAAGGAAGGAAGGACTGTGTACGTTTGTGGGTGATTTAAGGGACTTTAGGATTTTTGGTGAAGACATTAGGTCCCTCCTTTAAGTTTGTATAGCATTAAATAAACGTTTCCTTTCCTTTTCACAAATCTCTGGCATTGAGAGAGGTCTTTCCTCTGGCGGCAGACATAATGGACCTGGGGGCTTCTTTATATCATCCCAGGCCCCCCCTTGTTTGTTCTGTAACACTGAGTAACCCTAACTCTAGCCCTAATTGAGCCCTAACACTAGCCATATCCATGACAGTGAGTTGACCCTGACCCTAACCATAATGCTACCTTACCCAAGCCTGATCCTGACCCTAACCCTCATCCTAACCATAACCCTAGTCCGAACCCTAACCCTAACACTAACCCTAGCCTAACCAGAGCTATAGCCATAGGTCTAACCTTACCTGTAACCCTAACCCTAATCCTCACCTTGAACCTGACCCGCACCCTCATCCTAACTCTAATGCTAACCCTAACCAGAGCAGAAGTCCTAACCCTAACCTTCAACCTAGCCCTGGGCCTAACTGTAACCCTTGACCTAACCCTAAGACTACTCCTAGCCCTAGCCCTAGCCTTCGGCCTGAGCCTAACCCTAACCCTAGCCTTATCCCTAACACTAATTGTATACCTAACCCTAGTGCAAGGCCTAGCCATAGACCCAAACCTCACCCTAAAAGTAAACCTAACCCCTAACCCCTACCCCAAGCCTAATCCTAAACCTAACCCAAAATCTAACACTAACCTGATACCTGCCCCTAGCCCGAAACCTGACCCAAACCCTAAACTTAACACTTACCCTGAGCCTAACCTTAACCCTAACCCTAGCACTAATCCTGACCTGAGCCCTGACCCTGACCCTAAACCTAATGCTAACCATAAGCTGAGCAATAGCCCTAATCATAACCATATAGCTAGCCCAAGGCCTAAACGTAACTGTAGCCCAAATCCTCACCCTTGCCCTAGTGCATCCCTAACCCTAACTTCAAACCTAACACAACATCTACCCAAAACCTAATCCGAACACCAACTCCAACCCCAGCCCTTTTCCCTGAACCTATCCCTAGACCTAACCATAACCCCAACCCTAAACCTAAACCTCAACTGACCCTAATCCTAGCCCTAGACGTAGCCCTAACTGCATCCCTCACACTAACACTAACCCTAACACTAAACCTAGAGGTGGCCCTGGCCCTATCCCAAGCCCTCTCCATAAACCTAGTCCTACTCTTACTCCTAAACCTAACCCTAAATCAAATTCTAACCCTATACCTAGCCCTAACCCTAACCTGAATACTAACCCTAAACCTAGCCTTAGCCCTAAATCTAATCATAACACTAGCCCTAACCCTAATCCTACCCCTAAGCTTAACCCTAACCTGAACACCAAACCTAAACCTAGCCCTAACATATCCCTACCCCTAGCCCTAACCCTTCCTCTAGCCCTAGACCTAGACCTAACCCTAGTCCTAGCCCTAACCCTAATCCTAGCCCCAAACATAACCCTTGTCCTAGCCCTAATCAAACCCTAAACCTTACCCTAACCCTGAGACTGACCCTAGCCCTAACACTAACCCTAACCCAAACCCTAGACCTAACCCTAACCATAGCCCCAACCTTAATCTTAACCATAACCCTAACTCAAGTTCTAAGCTTAACCCAAGCCTAACTCTAGCCATAGCCCTACGACTACCCATATGCTAGCAAAAGCCATAACCATAACTCTAACCCTAGACTTTACACTAATCTGAACCCTAGCCCTAATCTAACCCCAAAATGAGCCATAACCCTGACCCTGACACTAACCTTGTCCCTGGATTTAACAATAACACTAACCCTAGCCCAAGCTCTAGCCACTAAATCCCCAACCCTGACCCTAACACTAGGCCTTATCAAAACCAGAACCAGAACCCGAACTCTCATGCTAAACCTAACCATAGATCTAACCATAACCCTAACTCTAATTCAAGCTCTAACCCTAATCCTAGCCCTAACCCTCACCTCTACACAAGTGTTTTCTAACCCTAAACCTAGCTCTAACCCTGACCCTGACCATGACCCTGACCCTAACCATAACACTAACCCAAAACCAAGCATTAGCCCTGAATCTAACCATAGTGCTAGCCCTAACCCTAACCCTAGCCCTAACCATTGCCCTGGCCCTAAACCTAGTCCTAACCCCAACCTTAGCCCTACCCCTAGCCCTAGGACAAGCCTTAACCTCTTACCCTGGTATTAATCCTAACCCTAACTCAGGTTGTAATGGTAACTCTAACGGAATCACGAACCTTACCACTAACCCTAACCCTAGCCCTAACCCTAACAGTTCCTAATCCCAACATAGCCTTAAACCAAACCCTAAACCTAACACTTGTCCTAAACCAAACCCTTGCCATAACCCTATGGCTAGCCATAATCTCAGCTCACACCTTTGCTGGAAGGCCAAACCTGACCCTAACACTAGCCTGAGACCGAGCCCAAGTGCTAGCCCTAACCCTAAGCCCAAACCCAACTAAAAACCCAACTCTAATTGTAACCTAACCCTAGTCCTATCCCCAACCCTAGCCCTAAACTGAGCTCTATTCCTAACCCTAATGCTAACGCTAACACTAGACATAACCCTAACCCTAACTTCCACCTTAACTTTCAGCCTAACCCTAGCTCTAGCCCTAACACTAACTCTAATGCAAGCTCTAGCCAAGGCCCTAACCCTGAACTTTTATCTGACCCTGACACTAACTCTAACACAAACACTAACAAACACTAATACATATCCCACATCCTACCCCTAACCATAAAGTAGTCCTAACCCTAATCGTAGCCCTAAACCTAGCACTCAACCTACCACTAGTCCAGCCTTAGTACCAAGTGAAAATCTCACACTACTCCTAGGCCTAGCCATAGACCTAGCCCTAACCCTGACCCTAAACCTAATCGTATAGGTAACCCTAGCCCAGGCCCTAGCCCTAACCCTAAACCTACCCCCAGCCCTAACCCCAACCTAAACCCACACCCAAAGAGTAACGCTACCCCTAATTCTAACCCGGACCGTAACCCTAACCACAAGCCTAACTGTAGCCCTAGCCCTAGCCCTAGCTGTAACGTAACCCTAACCCTAGCCTTTAAACAACCAATAGCTCCAGGCTTAGCTCTAGCCCTAACACTACCCTAACTATAATTTCTAATCCTAAACCTAAAACTAACCTAACCCTAACTCTACACCTAACTCTAGCCCTAGCCCTAAAGCTAACACCAGACCTAACCCTAGCAGCAGCCCTAGACCTTTCCCTAACCCTATTCCTAAACCTAGCTCTATCCCTCTCCATGCACTAACCCTGCTCCTACCCCTAAACCGAAACCTAACTCTAGCCCTAGCCCTAAACCTAAACCTGACCCTAGCCATAACCTTAACCCTAACCCTAACCCTAACCTTAATCCTAAAGCTAGAGCTAACCATAACACTAACCATGACCCAGACCTTGATCCTTAACCTGAATCTAAACCTAACACTAACCCTAAACCTAGCCCAAGCCCGAACCATAAACCTGACCCTAGCCCTAGCCTTAACCCTAACCCTACCTGTAAGCTGAACCTTCTTCCTAAACCTAAACTTAAACCTAACCCTAGCACTAACCCTAACCTGAACAATTGAACTAGTCCTAACTCTCACCTTAACCCTAACCCTAACTCGAACCATAGATATAGCCCTAGACCTAGCCCAAACCCTAACCCTAGCACTAACCCTAACTCTATCCCTAGCCCTAACCATAAGCCTAACTGTAGCCCTAATCTAACCCTCACACTAGCCATGACTCTGACCCTGACCTGAACTTTAACCTGACACTAACCATAATGCTAACATTAGCCCTAACCCTAACCTGAACCATAGAGCTAGTCCTAATCCTAACTTTAGTGTAGGGTTACAGTTAAGAATAGGGCTAAGGCTAGGGCTAGGATTAAGGTTAGGTTTAGTGTTCAGTTTGTCCTTTGCTTTGGGTTTGGTGTTGGCATTTGGGTTAGGGCTGGGAATAGCGTTACAACTAGGGTTAGTGTTAGGGTTAGCTTTATGGTTAGGGTTAAAGGTAGGTTTAGTATTAGGTCTACAGTTAGGATTAGGGATAGGGTTTGGAGTAAGCTTAGGGATACTGTTAGTGTTCAGGTTTCACTTAGGGTTAATGTTAGGACTAGGTTTAGAGTTAGGGCTAGGTTTTGGGCTAATGTTAGCTTTATGGTTAGTATCAGGATAAAGTTCAGGTCAGGGTCAGGGTCATGGCTAGTATGCGGGTTAGATTAGGGCTATGGTTAGGCTTATGGTTAAGGCTAGGGATAGAGTTAGGGTTAGCACTAGAGTTAGGGTTTGGGCTAGCCCTAGGGATATATCTATGGTTTGAGTTAGGGTTAGGATTAAGGTGAGGGTTAGGGTTAGGTTTAGGCTCAGGGTTAGGGCTAGGGCTAGAGTTAGGGCTATCATTGGAACTAAGGCTAGGGTTAGGGTTAGGGTTGGGTTTGGGTTAGGTTTACAATTCAGGCTTGGGCTAGGTTTAGGGTTAGGTTTAGGGCTAGGAGCAGGGTTAGCGTATTGATAGGATTAGGGCTAGGTTTAGGAATAAGGTTAGGGAAAGATCTAGGGCTACTGCTAGAGGTAGATCTGGTGTTAGCATTATGACGATGGCTAGGGCTAGGTGTAGAGTTAGGGTTAGGTTAATCATAGACTTAGGATTAGGGTTAGGGTTAGTGTTAGGGCTAGAGCTCAGTCTGGAGTTATTGGTTGGTTTAAGGCTAGGGTTAGGGTTATGTTTCAGCTAGGGCTAGGGCTAGGGCTACGCTTAGGGTTTTTCTTAGGGTTACAGTCCGGATTGGAATTATGGGTAGCATTACTCTTTGGGTTAGGGTGTAGGTTAGGGTTAGGGTTGAGGGTAGGTTTAGGGGTAGGCCTAGGGGTACCTATATGGTTAGGTTTAGCGTCAGGGTTAGGGCTAGGTCTATGGATAGGCCTAGGAGTAGTTTTAGGTTTTCGGTTGGTATTAGGGCTAGGGCTAGTGTTAGGTTTAGGGCTATGGTTAGTGTTAGTGGTAGGGCTTCTTTATGGTTAGGGGTAGGACGCGGGACATGTGTTAGTGTTAGAGTAAGGGTCAGGGTCAGGTAAAAGGTTAGGGTTAGGATTAGGGCCTTGGCTAGAGCTCACATTAGGGTTAGTGTTTGGGCGAGGGCTAGGGTTAGGTTTAAAGTTAGGGTGGATGTTAGGGTTAGGGTTAGTTCCAGCATTAGCATTAGCGTTAGGGTTAGGGATAGAGCTCGGTTTAGGGCTAGGGTTAGGGATAGATAGCACTAGGGTTGGGTTAAAATTAGGGTTGGTTTTTTGGTTGGGTTTGGGCTTAGGGTTAGGGCTAGTGCTTGGGCTCGGTTTCAGGTTAGTGTTAGGGTCAGGTTTGGCATTCTGATGAAGGTGAGAGTCAAGATTAAGGCTAGATATAGGGTTATGGCAAGGGTTTGGTTTAGGACAAGTGTTAAGGTTTGGTTTAAGGCTATGTTAGGATTAGGAACTGTTAGAGTTAGGGCTAGGGTTAGGGTTAGTGGTAGGGTTCATGATTCTGTTAGGGTTACCCTTTACAACCTGTGTTAGGGTTAGGGTTAATACTAGGGTAAGCTCTAAGGCTAGTCCCAGGGCTAGGGGTAGGGCTAGGGTTGTGGTTAGTACCTGGGTTAGGTTTAGGGTTAGGATAAGGATTAGGTTTGGGGCTAGGGTTAGGGCCAGGGTAGGGTTAGGGATAGGTTTAGGGTTAGGGCTAGGGTTAGGGTTAGGATTATTGGTGATGTTTGGTTTTGGGTTAGTGTTATGGCTAGGGTCAAGGTCAGTGTCAGGGCTAGGTTTAGGGTTAGACTACGCTAGTGTGAAGGTTATGGATAGGGCTAGCACTACGGTTAGAGCTAGGGTTAGAGTTTGGGTTATGGTTAGATCTAGCGTTAGGTTTAGCATGAGAGTTTGGGTTCTGTCTCTGGTTGTTGTAAGGACTAGTGTTAGGGTGATGGTTAGGGATTTTGGGCTAAGGATGTGCTAGCATTGCATTATGGTTAAGGCCAGGGTGTAGGTTAGTGTCAGGGTCAGGGTTATGGCTCATTTTAGGGTCAGATTAGGGCTAGGGTTCAGATTACAGTAAAGTCAAGGGTTAGAGTTATGGGTATGGCTATTGCTAGCATTAGGGCTAGTGCTAGGGCTAAGGCTAGAGTTAGGCTTGGGTTAGGGTTAAGGTTTGAGTTAGGGTTAGGGTTAAGATTAGGTTTAGGGCTATGGTTAGGGTTAGGTCTAGGGTTTGGGCTAGGGTTAGTGTTATGGTTATGGTCAGGCTCAGGGTTAAGCCTAGGTGTAGGGTTCAATTAGGGCCAGGCTAAGGTTTAGGTTAGGGCTAGGATTACTGTTAGGGTTAGGGTTAGGTATAGGAATTCTGTTCAAGTAGCGATAGGGTTAGGGCTAGGTATAGGGTTAGGATTCGATTTAGGGTTAGGTTTAGGACTAGATGTAATACTAGGTTTAGGGATAGTGCTATGGATAGGGCTAGGGAAACCTCTAGGTTTAGTGTTAGGGTCAGTGTTAGTGTGAGGCATGGGGTTAGAACATCTAGGGCTAGGATTAGGGTCAGTTGAGGTTTAGGTTTAGGGTTGGGGTTAGGGTTAGTTCTAGGGATATGTTTAGGGATAGGGCTGTGGTTGGTGTTGGTGTTCAGATTGGGTTTGGGGTTGATGTTGCATTAGGATTAGAGTTAGGCTTAGTGATGCACTAGGGCAAGGGTTAAGATTATGGCTACAGTTAGGGTTAGGCCTTGGACTAGCTATATGGATAGGATTAGGGCTGTTGCTGGGGTTATAGTTAGCGTTAGGTTTAAGGTCAGAGTCAGGGACCAGGTTAGGATTAGTGCTAGGGTTAGAGTGAGTTTAGAGGTAGGCAAGAGTTAGTGTTTGTACTAGGTTTAGGGTTAGGCTTGGGGTAAGTGTTAAGTTTAGGGTTAGGGCCAGGTTTCGGGCTAGGGGCAGGGATTAGGTTAGTGTTAGATTTTGGGTTAGGTTTAGGATTAGGCTTAAGGCTTAGGGCTTAGGGGTTAGGTTAAAGTTTACTTTTAGGGTTATGTATACAGTTAGTGTTAGGGATAAGGCTAGGGTTAGGGTTAGGGTTAGGCTCGGGCCTAGGGCCAGGTCTAGGAATATTTTTAGGGTTAGGGCAAGGGTTACAGTTAGGCCCAGGGCTAGGTTGAAGGTTAGGGTTAGGGCTTGTGCTCTGGTTAGGTTTAGCATTAGAGTTAGGATGAGGGCGCGGGTCAGGTTCAAGGTTAGGATTAGGGTTAGGGTTACAGGTAAGGTTAGACCTATGGCTATAGCTCTGGTTAGGGTTGGGGTTAGTGTTAATGTTCAGGTTCGGACTAGGGTTACGGTTAGGATGAGGGTTAGGGTCAGGATCGGGCTTGGGTAAGGTAGCATTATGGTTAGGGTCAGGGTCAACTCACTGTCATGGATATGACTAGTGTTAGGGCTCAATTAAGGCTAGAGTTAGGGTTACTCATAGGGTTAGAGTTAGAGCTTGTCCCAGAGCTAGGGCTAAGGCTCAGGTTTGGGTTTGGGTTAGGGTTAGGGTTTGGGTTTGCATTAGGGTTAATTTTAGGTTTAGGGCTAGGGTTGGGTTTAGGGTTAGGGATAGGGCTAGTATTGGGGTTCGCATTAGTCCTAGGGTTAGGTTTAGGGTTAATGTTGGGTCTAATGCTACACCTAGGCCTAGGGTTAGGTTTACAGTTAGGGTTACTGTCATTGTTATGGTTATGGTTAAGGTGACAGAATAGTCTGGGCTTGGGTTAGTTTTACGGCCACGGCTATAGTTAAGGTTAGGGTTAGGGTTTGGGCTGGGTTAGTGTGATGGTTAGAGTCAGGGTCAAGTTCAGTTTTAGGAGGAGGGTTAAGGTTAGATTAGGGGTTCAGTAAGGGTTAAGTTTAGTGTTGGAATTAGGGTTAGGGCTATGGTTAGTGTTAGTGTTAGGGCTAGGGTTATGTTTAGAGCTACTGTTAGGTTAGGATCAGGGTTAGGTTTAAGGCTAGGGTTAGAATGAGGTTTATGGTTATGTTTAGGGTTAAGGATAGTATTAGGGTTAGTGTTATGGTTCAGGTTCTGCTAATGTTATTGTTAGGACAAGGGATCGTTTTAAAGTCATGTTTGTGGTTAGGGTTAGGGTTACGGTGAGGGCTAAGTGTAAGTTTAAAGTTAGGGTTAGGGTAAGGCTAGTGGTAGGATTAGGGTTAGGTTCAGTTTTTGGTTTATAATTTGCGTTGGGTTTAGGGTTGGAGTGTGGGATAGGGCGACGGGTAGGGCTAGGGTTAGGGCTGGGTATAGCGTTACAGCTAAGGTTAGTGTTATGGATAGTGTTGGGGTTAGAGCTAGTTTTAACCTAATTGTTAAGGCTTGGGTTAGTATTAGGATAACCGTTAGGATTAGGGTTAAGGTTAGGAGTATGGTTAGGGATACTGTTAGCGTTCAGGTTTTGGTTACATGAATGTTGGGGCTATTTTTAGAATTAGGGATAGGGTTTGGATTAATATTACCATTACAGTTAGTGTCAGGGTAAAATTCAGGACAGGATAAGGTTCATTAGTCATGTAAGGATTCACATAGGGCTATGGTGAGGCTGATGGTTAGGGCTAGAGATAGAGTTAGAGTTAGATCTAGGGAAAGCTTAGGGCTTGTGCAAAGGGTGAACCATTACCACAGAAATGTTAAAACTGTACACATTACTATAGAAACCACATGTTTCCACTTCTACTGAAAGAGATACATAGAGTAAGGTTATGAACGACTACAAAATATTTCAGTAAATGTTTGTTCCACAGGAATGTCACATTTAACAGTGAATTGCTAGTGTTGAAGCAGTTCATTACTGTCCCTTCTTAGACAAATACAGATTTCCCCCAAAATTTGTAGTTGTTCTTAGCAGTTATTTCAAATGAAAACTTCTGTAAACATAGCATTTCTATGCTTCATTGGTAGAGAAATGTAAAAATTGAACACATTATTGTAGAAACTAAATAGTTTAATTTCTACTGAAAGAAATACATAGAGTAAGGTTATGAACCACTACAAAATGTTTCAGTAAACGTTTGTTCTACAGGAATGTCACATTTCAAAGTGAATTGCTAGTGCTGAAGCATCCATTACTGTTCCTTTTTAGACAAATGCAGGTTTTACCCAAAATTCATACCTCACTTGGAAGTTAGTTCACTTGAAAACAAGAGCAAATCCAGCATTTCTGTGAATCATTGCTACAGAACTGTTAAAACTGAACTCATTACTGTAGAAAACACAAATATTCATTCTAGTGAAGGAGATACATATAGCAATGTTAGGAACTACTGCAAAATGTTACAGTAACCGTGTGTTCTCTAAATATGTAACATTTCACAGAGAATTACTTGTGTTGGAGCAATTCATTACTGTTCATTCTCATAGAAATGCAGGTTTTACCCAAAATTCATACTTCTCCTTGGAAGTTAGTTCAGAAGAAAACGAGAGCAAATCCAGCATCTCTGTGAATCATGGCTACAGAATTGTTAAAACTGAACTCATTACTGTAGAAAACACACATATTCATTTCTACTGAAGGAGATACATATAGCAATGTTATGAACTACAGCAAAATGTTGAAGTAACTCTGTGGTCTCCAAATATGTAACATTTCACAGAGAATTACTAGTGTTGGAGCAGTTCATTACTGTTCATTCTCATAGAAATGCAGGTTTTACCCAAAATTCATACTTCTCCTTGGAAGTTAGTTCACTTGAAAACAAGAGCAAATCCAGCATTTCTGTGAATCATTGCTACAGAACTGTTAAAACTGAACTCATTACTGTAGAAAACACAAATATTCATTTCTAGTGAAGGAGATACATATAGCAATGTTAGGAACTACTGCAAAATGTTACAGTAACCGTGTGTTCTCTAAATATGTAACATTTCACAGAGAATTCCTTGTGTTGGAGCAATTCATTACTGTTCATTCTCATAGAAATGCAGGTTTTACCCAAAATTCATACTTCTCCTTGGAAGTTAGTTCAGAAGAAAACGAGAGCAAATCCAGCATCTCTGTGAATCATGGCTACAGAATTGTTAAAACTGAACTCATTACTGTAGAAAACACACCTATTCATTTCTACTGAAGGAGATACATATAGCAATGTTATGAACTACTACAAATTGTTGAGGTAAGTGTGCATTCTCCAAATATATAACATTTCACAGGGAATAACTGGTGTTGAAACAGTTCATTACTGTTCATTCTTAGAGAAATGCAGTTCTTACCCAAAATTCAAACTTCTTCTTAGAAGTCAGGTCACATGAAAACTACTGCAAAAGCAGCATTTCTCTGAATCTCTGCTACAGAAGTGTGAAAACTGAAGGCATACTGTTAAAACCATATATTTTAATTTCTACAAAAAGATATATTCAGTAATGATATCAACTACTACAAAATATTGAGATAACCATGTAATCTCCAAATATCTAACATTTCACAGGAAATTACTAGTGTTGAAGAAGTTCATTACTGTTCATTCTTTGAAAAATGAAGTGTTTCCCCAAAATTAATAATTTTTCTTAGAAGATAGTTCACATGAAAACTACTGCAAATGCATCATTTCTGTGAATCATTGCTACAGAAGTCTTAAAACTGAACAAATTCCTGTAGAAAACACAAATATTCATTTCTAGTGAAGGAGATACATATAGCAATGTTAGGAACTACTGCAAAATGTTACAGTAACTGTGTGTTCTCTAAATATGTAACATTTCACAGAGAATTACTAGTGTTGGAGCAGTTCATGACTGTTCATTCTCATAGAAATGCAGATTTCACACAAATTTCATTCTTCACCTTGGAAGTTATCTCACATGAAAACTAGGGCAAATCCAGCATTTCTGGGAATCATGGCTACAGAAGTGTTTAAACTGAACTCATTACTGTAGAAAACACACCTATTCATTTCTACTGAAGGAGATACATATAGCAATGTTATGAACTACAGCAAAATGTTGAAGTAACTCTGTGGTCTCCAAATATGTAACTTTTCACAGAGAATTACTAGTGTTGGAGCAGTTCATGACTGTTCATTCTCATAGAAATGCAGGTTTTACCCAAAATTCATTCTTCTCCTTGGAAGGTAGTTCACATGAAAACCAGCCGAAATCCAGCATTTCTGTGAATCATTGCTACAGAACTGTTAAAACTGAACTCATTACTGTAGAAAACACAAATATTCATTTCTAGTGAAGGAGATACATATAGCAATGTTAGGAACTACTGCAAAATGTTACAGTAACCGTGTGTTCTCTAAATATGTAACATTTCACAGAGAATTCCTTGTGTTGGAGCAATTCATTACTGTTCATTCTCATAGAAATGCAGGTTTTACCCAAAATTCATACTTCTCCTTGGAAGTTAGTTCACTTGAAAACAAGAGCAAATCCAGCATCTCTGTGAATCATGGCTACAGAATTGTTAAAACTGAACTCATTACTGTAGAAAACACACATATTCATTTCTACTGAAGGAGATACATATAGCAATGTTATGAACTACAGCAAAATGTTGAAGTAACTCTGTGGTCTCCAAATATGTAACTTTTCACAGAGAATTACTAGTGTTGGAGCAGTTCATGACTGTTCATTCTCATAGAAATGCAGGTTTTACCCAAATTTCATTCTTCACCTTGGAAGTTATCTCACATGAAAACTAGGGCAAATCCAGCATTTCTGGGAATCATTGCTACAGAAGTGTTAAAACTGAACTCATTACTGTAGAAAACACACATATTCATTTCTGCTGAAGGCGATACATATAGCAATGTTATGAACTACTGCAAAATGTTACAGTAACTGTGTGTTCTCCAAATATGTAACATTTCACAGAGAATTACTAGTGTTGGAGCAGTTCATTACTGTTCATTCTCATAGAAATGCAGGTTTTACCCAAAATTCATACCTCACTTGGAAGTTAGTTCACTTGAAAACAAGAGCAAATCCAGCATTTCTGTGAATCATTGCTACAGAACTGTTAAAACTGAACTCATTACTGTAGAAAACACAAATATTCATTTCTAGTGAAGGAGATACATATAGCAATGTTAGGAACTACTGCAAAATGTTACAGTAACCGTGTGTTCTCTAAATATGTAACATTTCACAGAGAATTACTTGTGTTGGAGCAATTCATTACTGTTCATTCTCATAGAAATGCAGGTTTTACCCAAAATTCATACTTCTCCTTGGAAGTTAGTTCAGAAGAAAACGAGAGCAAATCCAGCATCTCTGTGAATCATGGCTACAGAATTGTTAAAACTGAACTCATTACTGTAGAAAACACACCTATTCATTTCTACTGAAGGAGATACATATAGCAATGTTATGAACTACAGCAAAATGTTGAAGTAACTCTGTGGTCTCCAAATATGTAACTTTTCACAGAGAATTACTAGTGTTGGAGCAGTTCATGACTGTTCATTCTCATAGAAATGCAGGTTTTACCCAAAATTCATTCTTCTCCTTGGAAGGTAGTTCACATGAAAACCAGCCGAAATCCAGCATTTCTGTGAATCATTGCTACAGAACTGTGAAAACTGAACTCATTACTGTAGAAAACACACATATTCATTTCTGCTGAAGGAGATACATATAGCAATGTTATGAACTACTGCAAAATGTTGATGTAACCGTGTGTTCTCCAAATATGTAACATTTCACAGAGAATTACTTGTGTTGGAGCAGTTCATTACTGTTCATTCTCATAGAAATTCAGGTTTCACCCAAAATTCATACCTCACTTGGAAGTTAGTTCACTTGAAAACAAGAGCAAATCCAGCATTTCTGTGAATCATTGCTACAGAACTGTTAAAACTGAACTCATTACTGTAGAAAACACAAATATTCATTTCTAGTGAAGGAGATACATATAGCAATGTTAGGAACTACTGCAAAATGTTAAGTAACCGTGTGTTCTCTAAATATGTAACATTTCACAGAGAATTACTTGTGTTGGAGCAGTTCATTACTGTTCATTCTCATAGAAATGCAGGTTTTACCCAAAATTCATACTTCTCCTTGGAAGTTAGTTCAGAAGAAAACGAGAGCAAATCCAGCATCTCTGTGAATCATGGCTACAGAATTGTTAAAACTGAACTCATTACTGTAGAAAACACAAATATTCATTTCTAGTGAAGGAGATACATATAGCAATGTTAGGAACTACTGCAAAATGTTACAGTAACTGTGTGTTCTCCAAATATGTAACATTTCACAGACAATTACTAGTGTTGGAGCAGTTCATGACTGTTCATTCTCATCGAAATGCAGATTTCACACAAATTTCATTCTTCACCTTGGAAGTTATCTCACATGAAAACTAGGGCAAATCCAGCATTTCTGGGAATCATTGCCACAGAAGTGTTTAAACTGAACTCATTACTGTGGAAAACACACATATTCATTTCCCCTGAAGGAAATGCATATGGCAATGTTTTGAACTACTGCAAAACGTTACAGTATCTGTGTGTCCTCCAAATATGTAACATTTCACAGAGAATTACTAGTGTTGGAGCAGTTCATTACTGTTCATTCTCATAGAAATGCAGGTTTTACCCAAAATTCATACTTCTCCTTGGAAGTTAGTTCACTTGAAAACAAGAGCAAATCCAGCATCTCTGTGAATCATGGCTACAGAATTGTTAAAACTGAACTCATTACTGTAGAAAACACAAATATTCATTTCTAGTGAAGGAGATACATATAGCAATGTTAGGAACTACTGCAAAATGTTACAGTAACTGTGTGTTCTCCAAATATGTAACATTTCACAGACAATTACTAGTGTTGGAGCAGTTCATGACTGTTCATTCTCATAGAAATGCAGATTTCACACAAATTTCATTCTTCACCTTGGAAGTTATCTCACATGAAAACTAGGGCAAATCCAGCATTTCTGGGAATCATTGCTACACAACAGTTAACACTGAACTCATTACTGTGGAAAACACACATATTCATTTCTACTGAAGGAGATGCATATAGCAATGTTATGAACTACTGCAAAACGTTACAGTATCTGTGTGTCCTCCAAATATGTAACATTTCACAGAGAATTACTAGTGTTGGAGCAGTTCATTACTGTTCATTCTCATAGAAATGCAGGTTTTACCCAAAATTCATACCTCACTTGGAAGTTAGTTCACTTGAAAACAAGAGCAAATCCAGCATTTCTGTGAATCATTGCTACAGAACTGTTAAAACTGAACTCATTACTGTAGAAAACACAAATATTCATTTCTAGTGAAGGAGATACATATAGCAATGTTAGGAACTACTGCAAAATGTTACAGTAACCGTGTGTTCTCTAAATATGTAACATTTCACAGAGAATTCCTTGTGTTGGAGCAATTCATTACTGTTCATTCTCATAGAAATGCAGGTTTTACCCAAAATTCATACTTCTCCTTGGAAGTTAGTTCAGAAGAAAACGAGAGCAAATCCAGCATCTCTGTGAATCATGGCTACAGAATTGTTAAAACTGAACTCATTACTGTAGAAAACACACCTATTCATTTCTACTGAAGGAGATACATATAGCAATGTTATGAACTACAGCAAAATGTTGAAGTAACTCTGTGGTCTCCAAATATGTAACTTTTCACAGAGAATTACTAGTGTTGGAGCAGTTCATGACTGTTCATTCTCATAGAAATGCAGGTTTTACCCAAAATTCATTCTTCTCCTTGGAAGGTAGTTCACATGAAAACCAGCCGAAATCCAGCATTTCTGTGAATCATTGCTACAGAACTGTGAAAACTGAATTCATTATTGTAGCAAACACACCTATTCATTTCTGCTGAAGGCGATACATATAGCAATGTTATGAACTACTGCAAAATGTTACAGTAACCGTGTGTTCTCCAAATATGTAACATTTCACAGAGAATTACTAGTGTTGGAGCAGTTCATTACTGTTCAAAGAAATTCAGGTTTTACCCAAAATTCATACCTCACTTGGAGGTTAGTTCACTTGAAAACAAGACCAAATCCAACATTTCTGTGAATCATTGCTACACAACAGTTAACACTGAACTCATTACTGTAGAAAACACAAATATTCATTTCTAGTGAAGGAGATACATATAGCAATGTTAGGAACTACTGCAAAATGTTACAGTAACTTTGTGTTCTCCAAATATGTAACATTTCACAGACAATTACTAGTGTTGGAGCAGTTCATGACTGTTCATTCTCATAGAAATGCAGATTTCACACAAATTTCATTCTTCACCTTGGAAGTTATCTCACATGAAAACTAGGGCAAATCCAGCATTTCTGGGAATCATTGCCACAGAAGTGTTTAAACTGAACTCATTACTGTAGAAAACACACCTATTCATTTCTACTGAAGGAGATACATATAGCAATGTTATGAACTACAGCAAAATGTTGAAGTAACTCTGTGGTCTCCAAATATGTAACTTTTCACAGAGAATTACTAGTGTTGGAGCAGTTCATGACTGTTCATTCTCATAGAAATGCAGGTTTTACCCAAAATTCATTCTTCTCCTTGGAAGGTAGTTCACATGAAAACCAGCCGAAATCCAGCATTTCTGTGAATCATTGCTACAGAACTGTGAAAACTCAAGTGATTACTGTAGAAAACACACAAATGCATTTTTGGAGAAGGAGATACATATAGCAATGTTATGAATTACTGCAAAATGTTGATGTAACCGTGTGTTCTCCAAATATGTAACATTTCACAGAGAATTACTTGTGTTGGAGCAGTTCATTACTGTTCATTCTCATAGAAATGCAGGTTTTACCCAAAATTCATACCTCACTTGGAAGTTAGTTCACTTGAAAACAAGAGCAAATCCAGCATTTCTGTGAATCATTGCTACAGAACTGTTAAAACTGAACTCATTACTGTAGAAAACACAAATATTCATTTCTAGTGAAGGAGATACATATAGCAATGTTAGGAACTACTGCAAAATGTTACAGTAACCGTGTGTTCTCTAAATATGTAACATTTCACAGAGAATTACTTGTGTTGGAGCAATTCATTACTGTTCATTCTCATAGAAATGCAGGTTTTACCCAAAATTCATACTTCTCCTTGGAAGTTAGTTCAGAAGAAAACGAGAGCAAATCCAGCATCTCTGTGAATCATTGCTACAGAAGTGTTTAAACTGAACTCATTACTGTAGAAAACACACATATTCATTTCTACTGAAGGAGATACATATAGCAATGTTATGAACTACAGCAAAATGTTACAGTAACCGTGTGGTCTCCAAATATGTAACATTTCACAGAGAATTACTAGTGTTGGAGCAGTTCATGACTGTTCATTCTCATAGAAATGCAGGTTTTACCCAAAATTCATTCTTCTCCTTGGAAGGTAGTTCACATGAAAACCAGCCGAAATCCAGCATTTCTGTGAATCATTGCTACAGAACTGTTAAAACTGAACTCATTACTGTGG